>NW_020799107.1:6895783-6919853 GCF_003259725.1 Athene cunicularia | reverse complement strand
GAACAGGAGAAACACAAGCTCCTGGAAGCTTTGCATGCAAGGCTTAGTGTGAGGAAGGCTTCCATCCTTCGTTATACTCACATTTGCATTTCTGCTCCTTCCAGCAGGTACTGGAGCAGAACTAGCCCTGGCTAAGAGGAGGAGCACTACCTGGGTGACAGGAATGGTGCAACCTGCCAATCAGACAGCGTCGTAAGATAAATTTCAGCCCAAACAGAAAAGATGGACGTTATCTCAAGCCATAAGCTCACCGCTGCCATATGCAAGGACTCCTTGCAGGTAAACGACCTACCACGTGCATCTGCCTACTTCACAGAGCACTGGTTTACTTGTCACCATCCCCACCAGGGCCAGGTTTGGAGCCAGTCCCTTCGAAGGCCCCCATGTTTGCTCCCAAGCAGGTGCTGGCTTTCTCCGTTGCCTAAATTTAGCACTATTAACCAAGAGAAGACCCAATCCTGTCCTGCAACACTGGGCAGCTACGCTCCACAGCTTGAAACCTGCTCCAAAAATGGGCAAGTCCTGAGAAAGACAGCCCCATGTTTTAATGGATTAAAACATGCAGAAGAAGCACCGTTCTTGACATGGAGCTACTGCAATCATTCAAAGGGCCAGAAAAAACCCACGGTCTGCCTTGGCCTGACATAGAAGTCCACTCCAGAGAGCCTGTGCTCCATCCTATCCGATCTGATCGGCCACCCTACCTGCCCAGCCCGTGTACGCGGTGCAGTCCTGCGGGTCGGCAGACTTGAGGCCCCTTTCCATCTGCTGGAGCAGCTCCCTGATTTTGTTATTCAGCCGCTGCGTGAATTCGGGGGTCAGCTGTGGAGACCAAAGGAAAAAAATGAATAAAATAAACCAAAAAAAACACCACCCAAGGTGAAGGAAAAACCGGCAGGCGGGTGGGGTCTTGGGAAGATGGAGGTAACCGCAGGGAGCACAACCAGGGGAGCGGGTGTTTTTCAACCTGACAGGTCTCTGCTAGCAACCCCTGGGTATCTCAGGACTAGGCTGGGCTACTGCTCGCCAAACTTGCCTTCGCGGCCGCGGCGGGAGCGGGCCCTTCCCGGGGACGGCCGCCGTGCTGAAGCACGGCGGCCGTCCCCGGGAAGGGCCCGCTCCCGCCGCGGCCGCGAAGGCAAGTTTGGCGAGCAGTAGCCCAGCCTAGTCCTGAGATACCCAGGGGTTGCTAGCAGAGACCTGTCAGGTTGAAAAACACCCGCTCCCCTGGTTGTGCTCCCTGCGGTTACCTCCATCTTCCCAAGACCCCACCCGCCTGCCGGTTTTTCCTTCACCTTGGGTGGTGTTTTTTTTGGTTTATTTTATTCATTTTTTTCCTTTGGTCTCCACAGCTGACCCCCGAATTCACGCAGCGGCTGAATAACAAAATCAGGGAGCTGCTCCAGCAGATGGAAAGGGGCCTCAAGTCTGCCGACCCGCAGGACTGCACCGCGTACACGGGCTGGGCAGGTAGGGTGGCCGATCAGATCGGATAGGATGGAGCACAGGCTCTCTGGAGTGGACTTCTATGTCAGGCCAAGGCAGACCGTGGGTTTTTTCTGGCCCTTTGAATGATTGCAGTAGCTCCATGTCAAGAACGGTGCTTCTTCTGCATGTTTTAATCCATTAAAACATGGGGCTGTCTTTCTCAGGACTTGCCCATTTTTGGAGCAGGTTTCAAGCTGTGGAGCGTAGCTGCCCAGTGTTGCAGGACAGGATTGGGTCTTCTCTTGGTTAATAGTGCTAAATTTAGGCAACGGAGAAAGCCAGCACCTGCTTGGGAGCAAACATGGGGGCCTTCGAAGGGACTGGCTCCAAACCTGGCCCTGGTGGGGATGGTGACAAGTAAACCAGTGCTCTGTGAAGTAGGCAGATGCACGTGGTAGGTCGTTTACCTGCAAGGAGTCCTTGCATATGGCAGCGGTGAGCTTATGGCTTGAGATAACGTCCATCTTTTCTGTTTGGGCTGAAATTTATCTTACGACGCTGTCTGATTGGCAGGTTGCACCATTCCTGTCACCCAGGTAGTGCTCCTCCTCTTAGCCAGGGCTAGTTCTGCTCCAGTACCTGCTGGAAGGAGCAGAAATGCAAATGTGAGTATAACGAAGGATGGAAGCCTTCCTCACACTAACCCTTGCATGCAAAGCTTCCAGGAGCTTGTGTTTCTCCTGTTCTGCATTTTCAACCTGTTTTTTCTTCCCTGGGAGCATGCCAGGCCTTGCCCTCCCTATTCCTACCCACTGGAGCCAGGGAGGACACGCCTTTCTCTGCCGCCTCATCCTTGGCTCCGGCTGTGTGCTTTGTCAGCTTTCCTGCCTTCTGCACTGTTCCAGGCTCTAGGGCCCTCCCTAGAGGGGTAGTTGCAATTAATCTTATGCTTGCTTCAAGATTTTTAGCTTTTTTTTTTTTTTTTTTTTTTTTTGGCAATACACTGCAATCCTAAATGGCAGTTTTCTACATTATGATCTAGGTGCGGCTGGCTTGTGCTTGGATGCTGTGGAACTTGATGCCAACAGTTTGCTTGGGAGAACGGTGTTGCTTTGTGTTGGTGCTAACCTAATGTTGCAGCCTGATGACAACGATGCCAGAAATTCCTGCTTTAAAATTTTAGTAAGGTAGACAGGCACTGAGAGAGCACTCTAGAGCAGTTCGTAAGAAATGCTAGGATGCCAGTATTAAATTCCAGCGTGGGAGAGTATTTATTTCATCACTTGCTGCCTGGCAGCGCTCTGCTGCTGCTGCCTGTGAATTTATGCATTTTTGTTCAGAGCTAGCTGACTTCACCGTGGGAGACAGGTTCAGTCTTTCAGGCTATGCCCCCAGACTGAGGTCCCCTCAGATGAAAAGCACTCCATACATAAAGATGGTCTTCAGTTATGAGGGTGTTACTTGGTAGAGTCTACCTCTGGCCGGAATAATTCAGGAGATAAAGCAGGAGGACAATAAGCTGATGGTAGAGGAGTACTCCAAAAGTCTGTGTGGAGAAGGTAACCACCCTTCCTCAGAGACCATATTCTCTTCCTTAGGGTGGCCTTAAGGAGCTTCATGCAGTTGTGAAACAGTAGTTGAAAGCTCTGGTAGGATTTCTTCACGTTTTTACTTGGGAATCTCTCAAGAGGGATTTTTCTCTTCTCCTCCCAGGGATCATTCTTCATTGGACACACAACCTTCTCACCTTGGCTAATAGGATTAGAAAAAAACCACGGACAAATTTCCCGCAGGTCACAGCCAGAAAAGTGAAGTTTGCAGATATATTATACTGTATCTTTGCCACCCTCCTTTCTTTTCTATCCTAGCTATATTAATTTATTCAGTGCTGGTTTCCAGAGACAAAATTAATTGGGCCAAGACAGCAGCTTTTTCCTGTAATTGCTTATGTAGAAAAGGCTTGTTGAGTATCTTCTCATGTAAATCATTGCCCAGCAGTCTGAAATCAACCTGCACTCTTGTGGCCTCTAATAAGAGAGATTTGAAATGTGGCTCTCGGCGCAAACTCTGCATGAAATGTAACATACTTGAGTGTATTACATTACACTCAATAATACACAGCATATGCTGGCATTTTACTTTGGTGCCTGTTTCTTTCCCAGTGCACTTGACGGAGCCCTGTTCCCCCAGCCTGCACTTGTGCCAGGGAAGCCACAGCTTCTTGGCACATGAAGTTGGAGCAGAGGGAGGGAAGGACTTACATTTTCAGCTCAGAGGCAGTAGAAACACACTTTGGATCAAGATTATCCAGCGTACGGCTGAATGCCCTCAAAACACATTTGAATCAGCTTGTTACAGTTTCATTCAGCTCCCCATAGAGATCAGGGCCTGGTGGGCAGCACTTGGTATGTGCCTGGGTATAGACCAGGCTTGGGTTTTGTGTTCTGTTTTGTCTTTTAATCAGTTTAGCTATTGCTGTAAGAGCTTTTGCGGTCTTAATCTGTTTCACTGGTATCAAAGTGTTGACTGAGGGAAGGTAAACTGCCATAAGCTCATTCTGAACCAGCAGCAGTTCAAAACCTGGCAGAAGTGCAACTGCCTCATCCATTTTCAGATAGATCAGCATGAGGATGCCAAAGAGTATGTACGTGTGTGTTGGTATTTCATATAGTGCAAGAGACCTTGCTCCAAAGACTGTCTTGACTGGGAGCACAGATGATGGAAAGGGAATGGGAGGAGACGGACTTCACTCCTGTCACCTCTTAGCTGACCGCAGAAGCTGGGAAGCTCCTGAGTCCGGTGCCCGCTGGACTGCTGTGTCCTTCCAAAATGATGGGGTGATCTGCAACCTGAAATGGTATATAAGGGAGAGATTCCCCTTCCTCCACATTATGGCAGTGCCTTTGAAATTTGTTTCCCATGCGAGCATTCCCTTCTCTAGCAGTGTCATAAAGCTGTAGGGCCTCTGAAAGAGATGGGTGAGTCCAGCTGGCCTGCCCAACCCACAGCTTTTGTCTGGCCTGTTTGCAAGTGGAGACAAGGAGCAGGGCTGAGTTGCCTTTTGAAAGGACTCTTCAAAAGATGCGTCAGATGAAAGAAAATCCATTTAAGAATGGATGAAATTTTGACTGTACCAGTTCAGGAAAGCTTCTGGAACGACACATGTTGTTCACTTTAGTGCAATATCTTAGTTTTAACCTCAGAACCCAGAGAACTTGCATCTGCTTAAGAGAGTTCTGTTCAGAAAAACAGAAATTCTCAGATAATCCCTACAGTATAAGAGGCAGTGAGGCTGCATCTGATGAGAGATAATAGAGTGCCTTGTGTCACCCCCATAAACCACATTCCTGCCAAGTGCTTGGTGAGTAGTTTTTGTGAAATCTCTGTTCTTGGAGATAGTCAGTATTTGACTGGACAAGGTTCAGAGCACAGAATGTAAATTTGAAGTTGGCCTTACTTTAAGAGGGTTGGATCAGATCAATTCCATGGATCCCTTCTAACCTAACCTCTTGTAGGATTCTGTTATGGGGTAATGGATAGTATTGGTTTGGGCTGATCTGGTCTTGTTTGGGGTTGTAAAAAGTTATATAAAAGAAGCTTTGTTACCCAGCTTTTAAGGCCAGAGAAGCTGAGGCATCCTGCGAAGTGCCCCATGTCCCCCAGTGCACTAAGAAGGCAAGCTGCAAGCTATAGTGAAATGCACCTGTGGCTCACCACACAGCTCCCAAGCATGAGATGATACAGCCCTCCAGAGAAGATGTCTCAGTATCCCATTCTGCATGGCTTTGGCATGCATTTATGAGCCCAACATAACATCCCATGTGTCTGCACCAGAAAACAGGTTTATTATCCTTTGAGATGGACAGTAAAGCTATGACACCCCCTCTGTAACTTTTACCGCATGCCTGACTTACTAAAACGATACCAGGTTTCTCACTAGAAACCATCAGGCTTCATCACTATGTGCTGAGATAGGTTTCCACTTCTTTCCTCTGTGTCCGAGATCCTGCTTTGAGAGTGCTGGTTGACTTAGTTGACTGGGCCAACGCAAGATATCCGAGCTCTTTATTGCTGTGGATTCAGGTTTGGAACTCACCCAAATTAAGTCAAGAAATCTCCTCTTGTGGCAACCTAGTGTCCTTTGTGAAAGGACCACATTGCCACTCAGCTCCTGGTGGATGAGGAGGCATGTTCAGAACTGTCTAATGGGCATCCCTGGCAGTGCTGTCAGCAAGGGGACTGCAGCAGAGCTGACACCAAGCAGTGTTTCCTCTTGCTTTTATCCCCTCTATTCAGCATGAAGGGGAAGCTTTGTCTCAGTACTGCTGTTCTCCCACCAGCAGAACTGTTTGCAATGGTAGTGTAATCCACCGTAAAGAACAAGTCTAAACTTGCAGGGAAGTTGAAGTATACAGCTTTACTTCTCAGAATGGTCATATGGACAAGTTTTTCTTTCAGCCTGCTGCAGTGCTCTAGCTCTTGAGCAAGAACTTTCCTGGTACCTACAGTGATGGCTGCTCTGTTGAAAGCAATGGTTGCTAAAGTCAGGCCCATCAGCACTAGCCAACTGGCAGAGCTTGTGCAAACAATTCTATTTCTACTATGTACATTTAAATCTCCTCTGCTCCACTCAAAAGAAATCTGATGCAAAACACCCCTCTGCATCTACAGTACTGCTCATACAGGATGGCAAGAGGAGTGAGATGTCGTTTACTGTCCTACTGAAGATGTTGAATACACAGGCTTTGTGAGAGACATGCAGAATTATTTTTTTTTTGCCTCCAAAGGGTATGCTGTCAGTAGCACATGTGTTCACTGCAGTTCTGCACCATTAAGTGAAGTCCTATGCATTCTCCATTACATGTGGCTATGCAGCAGGTCTTACACTGCAAGGAGAAAAAAACTTTGAGGTCTAGAGGAAGTCCAGAGAAGAAGGTCCAGTAGTGACCGATAAACAGAACAAAGCCTATACATCTTTGGCAGTAGCAGGTCACAGGCAGCCACTGCATGGCAGTTCTGCTGGAAATGATCTGGAGTCTCAGAGGGCACAAAAATAGGTCACCTTTTCAACTGGGACACTGAACACAGACCTCCAGGGCACAGAGAAATGGAGCAGATCCACTGCTTACCTAGACCCGTTTGACTGATGATGCCTTGTTTATATAACACTTAAAGCATGCCAAACAAACACCCACTTGGTCAGCAAACACCACCTGGTCAGTATTATTGGAGAGGGAGTGGGGCAGAGCTGTGGAATAGCTTCTGCAGAGCGACACTGCCAAGCTGAGCCAGGTTCAATCAGATGAAAACTCTCTTGTCTCCAAACTGCATTGCCTCTGAAGTATGAAATATGCTGCCTGCATCTTGGCACACAGGTCAATATAGGATATACCCCAGCCAGGTGACTGCGTTTTGTATCCCTCTACATAAATCTGTAAACATTTCCTCTTTATGCATGGACCTGCCTCCTCTGCTGGCCTTCCCTGCTTTTGGCCTGACAGCAACAGAGCAAGCAGCGTGCTGAAGGCAGCACTGCACTGTGCCCTCCTGATCAGCTTAGGAGTACAAATTCCTTGAGGAGTGAGTTGAGAAAATTGGCTTTAGATTCAGTTTGTAAAGCCTTTGGGTTTTAAAGAAAAAGGAAGAATAAATTATTTGGGCAAACAACTTATCCCTTCCATTCTTTGATATAGGTCAGGGGTTTTAGGGAGTCTTCTCTAAAGATGCTCGGGCCTGGGAGAAAAGGGGGCAAGAAATGTTTTAAAAGAAAAGAGGTAAAGAAGTCAGAGGAAAATAATGCTGAGACATTTTCTTTCCAAGAATTCAATCTTAGCAGTGGTCTTAGCATGGTAGTTATGTACATAATTAAGGTGGTATGATCGCAGTGGGAATAGAAGCTACTTATAAAGCAAAAAGTTGTATATTAAAGCAGATAAGTCAAGAGTGCAAATTGTGCTCAAACAGCTATCGGGCCTATTAAAGTCTAGAAGCTGTGCTAGGTGCTAAATAAATCAAGGAGAGTCACTTGACATTTGTTAGCTGGAAGAGGAGGGTTCCCCTTTTAAGATGGGCTTCATATCCACATTGTTATAGACTTGAGTGATGGCACTGTACATCTGAGCTCTCTCTGGAAATACTAACATTGAACTGCTTAGAGAGAGGACAAGGTTTTTAGCTTCAGCAGGAAATAGAAATTTGCCCTTAATATACATGTGGAATTGAATTGTCTGTAGCACGAAGATTACCCATGCAAAATGAGAAAATGATCTAAATTTAAAATTGTCCTCAGTACCATGGAAAGTAATTTTGCAGCATGCTTGCCCGCCTTCACCTTACCACATCAAAATCTACAGAGATTGGCTCTATTAATTTAGGCTTAAATGCAGGACCTGAGTCTTCTCAGAAATGGTTACTGGTTAGAGAAGAAATAAGCTTTTATCAAAGTGATGTAGGCCAGTAGCTTTCTTCAGTGCATGTTTGTGGATGCCTTCCAGATCAGAAGGATGGTTCAAATGTGGCAGACCTTTGAGACACAGACTTATTGAGGACTCCTCAGTGACCTGCTAAAAGCTTCAAGAGCTGGATTAAGACAGGGCAGACAAAGGACAGCAACTGATGGGGCTTCTCAGTAGCAGACTTGTTTCTGCAGCTGGCCAGCCCATTGAAAACCTCCAGGGAGGACCATGCAGCCTTTTCCAGTGTTCCAGGTAGCTGTTGCTGTTTTCAGATAAGGGCTGATCTCATGAATGATGTGCTGCAGAGGAGAGTTGAGCAGCCCCTTTCCATTCTAGGATACACCAGTCCTTGGTATGGGACTTGGGACCTGCTCAGCAGCAGCAGATGATGTCCAGGGAGCTGTAACAATCTTGTTGATGCTTCCCAGTGGGAGGGAAGGAAAGAAAAAAAAAAAGACAGGTAGCATGTCTTAAGGGTGTTGCTTCTCAGCGCTGATGACTTGTCACTTTTTTAAAAATCCAATTCAAGATGAGTGACACAGCCCTTTACCTCCTGGCATGAGAGAAAATAATTGAGATATAGGGGAACAACTCAGCACTGCTCCGCAACACATACCATCTTGCCCAAAGATGATTTTTTTTTTTTCCTCCACTGTTTAACAAGAGTCCCAGGTACAGCTTAGGTGGGTTTGTCTAGGTCTTATATTTTGCTCTGTGTTAATAAAATTGTATGTAACCTGTGTATTGGAAGCTCTGCTCTGGGACCTGCTGGGTCAGACACTGCTGTTTGCTTTGACCTGCAGTCCACTCACGAGCAGCATCAGGTACAAGGAGGTCACAAAGCAGGAAAAGACGCTGTGGATGCTGCAGCTATGGGTTATGCCCCTGGATGTGCCCGAGAAGTCTGTCTATAAGGCTTATGCCCTAGGTGAGGTCGAGGGCCAAGCTTCTAGGTTTGTTAAAACAACCAGGGTGCACAGCGTGAAGGGAAAACTTTTCTGGTGTATGCAACCTTTTATGTTCCATTTTCAGGCATTGCTTTGCTGTACTTGCACCTGTATGATGTGTATGGAGATCCAGCCTATCTTCAGGTGGCCCATGAGTACGTGAAGAAGAGCCTGAGCTGCCTGACAAGACGATCCATCACCTTCTTGTGTGGAGATGCCGGGCCCCTGGCAGTGGCTGCTGTCGTCTACCACAAACTGCAGAACCAGAAGCAGTCCGAAGACTGCATCACACGGTAAAATGCTTGGTTACTTCTTTGACCTAATGTTCCTCTTGCTTGCAGAGCTGGTCTGGGCTTCTACCAGGCACTCTCCACCAAGCCTGAATACACATTCTGTGAGAGATAATCCAGTAATTTAGCAAGGCAGTGTAAAACTTTCCTGCCCTGGGGAAGGAGCTAGTTTAAGGACAAACACACCTGCCTGTCAGCTTGCAGGCTGGATGGGGAGCAAGGATATTGTTCATCTGGTATTGCCATTTTAAAGAAGAATTCCAATAAACACAGGAAGAAAAAAAATGCAAAAAAACCCCAAACAACCCCAAAACAGAAGGTGAGGTTTAGTATTTTTTCAGAACCCTTACATTTAGCCATTTTGATGAAAAGGAGAAATGTGGTAGGATTACTAGATTAATTTTGTCACTCACTTCCACTTGCTGTTTGTTAGTTGACTTTGACTTAAACTGAAGATTGACAGCATCCTTTTCAACTACTGCATGCAGCTGGTTATGATTCATTTATTTCTATTTCCTGCCTTTCCTCAACTGTTTTCAAATTTATTTTTGTTGGGTACTTAAGACACGAAAAGGACAAACAAGCAGTCCTACAATCAGATCAGCATGTGTCAGAGGAAGGAAAAAAGTTAAGGAGATGCAGTTGCAAGCTTTTCTTGCTTAAGAGATCAGTTTTGAGAAGGTGAGAAACAGTCCTATAAAGAGTTTTGATTTACATGTGTCAGCACAAAACCAAGACAAAACCCCTAATGCTTCAGAACAACACTTGAGTGCCCTTACGCAGCCATGAGCAAGCAAGTGATGCATAATAGAAATTTTAAAAGCCATGGGTGGGAATCAGAGGTGCCTGTATGGTTTGGACACCATTATTCCCACTCCTTTAATTAAGACTAGCTTCTCGTTTATGTGGATACAATCTAAGGACAGAGCTCTCTTCTTTATTCTTGAAAATCTGTGGTTTAGGCTTAGCTTAATACTGTGTCAAAGTGGTGAATCTCACTATGATTAGTATATTTGCTAACAAAAAGGAAACTAATCTGTACTGACCAGTTATGGTCAATGCATAAGCCCCAAGTTGTGAAAAATCCTTAATTCATATTTTCTTGCTGTAGCTTTCCCCTCCCCATATCCCTCCTGTTCTGCCTACAGTTTTGTGGCAGAATGAAAACTCATGATTAATTCTGCACTGCCACCTAATGGCATAATAAAGGCAGAGCCCTGGAAATTGTTTTTTCATACATTGGAGAGGATGAAAAAAGAAAAATGTGGCTTTCTTGAAGGAACAATTCTATTGTCCTTACTCTGCCACCAATTCCCAGAGCAGTTAGCCTGATCATGCTACCTTTAAAAAGAGAGTATTTCTTTGAGAAATAGCTCCCTTAATGAAAACTCTTAAGTGGGTTTTAAGTATGCTGTTTAGTTACAGAACAGTTGCCAAGTTATGCAGTGCAAGTGCATAGAAAGCACATTTCTATTACAGCTGTGGAGAAGGAGGGCCTTTCTCTATCCATTTTGTTCTCTGTCTTTTAAAGCACCTCATCTTTACAGAGCCCAAGGAGAGAATCCATCAGCCACGTTTTACCTGCGGTGGAAGAGACAGAAGCTTGCTTTTTCTTACCTCCTTGCTCTTGCCTAAATGAGTTCATGACCAACAAATGTGCTTTTATGCTCTGGAGAGACTAACGTTTTAGAGCAGCCCATTTTCCAAGAGCCTGTGAAAATCTGAGCTGTGTTTCATGAGTCCTCTTTTCCCTGACATCTCCCAACAATTCAGAAGGTCAAAGGTTTGCTTTTAGAACCAGTCGCATACAAAAATCCCATCTTGCTCTACAACTGCCTCGCTTTCCCTCTGTCCAAAACCTACTGATTTTTGACAGTTGAGTTAATAGGCTGATATGTGTGCAGGAGTGGCTCTGCTTTTCAAGGACCTCAATTTACCCCCTCGCACCTGAGAAATGCATCCTGCATGCAATCAGTCCAGCAGCATCCCAGGCATCTCTGGCTGCATACATGCCATGCAGCCCTGCCCCACATTTCAAAAACAACAGAAACCGCTGGCAGGCTTCCTCCCCTGATTATCCTGGCTGGGAAAGCAGCTGGGCTCCTGCTTAGTCTGAGTCTTGGATGTAAAGTCTGTCTCTCAGGTTTAATCTGCAAGAAATCTCCCCCATGTAGCAATGCACATCTCAAGTGGTACATGAGTGCACCTGGAGACACTGCTTTCTCCTTCAATATCCCTGCTCACTTTGAGTCCAGTGCCAAGGAACTGACTCCCCTGCCATGGGTAGTCACAGCCCAGCATCCTCCCTCTGCTCTGAGAGTACTCTGGACATTTAGTTGCTGCTTTCATTTGCAACACATTGGTCTGCCCAGGAGAAAAGGCTGCCAAGGCACCTTTTCTGCTCCTCACACTGTTGTGACAGGGAAGCCCAGCACACACACAGCTCTCCTGGCTGGTTTCTTAGCCCTCTCTCTGTTGCAGCTGCAGAAGGAAGCAGCTGAGGGAACAGCCTTGAAGCCACTTACATTGGTATTTTAAAAGTGATGGCATTTTTTCAGATTGCTCTCTCAGGGGTCAGAAGAAAAATAAAGCCAGAACCAGACACATCCCTGCCTGCTGCTCTGTCTGGGAAGGACATCCATTCTTGTTGTAAGTGTAGTGAGAGGCAAAACAAAGGAAAACTTGCATAGAGAATGAATTGGGCTACAAAGCACCAGTGTGAAGAGCTGCCAACCCCTGTTAGCACTACAGGAATATCACCAACTTTGCAGCATGATAATAGAAGAATGGCAAAGAAAATACCTGACTCCAGCAGACCTCTGACTCCCCATTTGTGGGCTAAAGCCTGGTGCCAGCCAAGCTGTCCTTGGTGTGGGGTTGCACCACAGACAGCGCACAGCACTCACACTCTGCTGAGCTGTCCTCAATACTGCTCAGCTCTCCCCAGAAAAGATTTCTTAGATGTGCCACAGAGGCTTGATGCTAAACAACACACCAGCTGATTCCCCCCAACTTTTACCTAGATTTTCAGCTCATAGGAGGCACCTCTTTCTCCACTGACAGTGGAGCCCTGGCCACTTGTAGCATGGAGAGAAACGGGCTTTTCTGTGAGGACTTCTGAGCATAACGGGTGAGATTTTTCCACATACCATCAGCATAGTTTGACTTTCTAGCATTCATTGAGCAGCCAAATTAAACAAATACCAGTATAGTCTAAAATAGTCAAGGTCTGCCTTGCCAACAGTATCACAGGGAGGTAATGGTGGGTAGGCTTTTCTTGCTGAATTAGGGCAGCCTTTCCTGACCAGTTAGCAACTTTATGCTATTTCCTATTGCCTGCGTTTCCCCACAAGCAGCTTTCCCAAAACTGGTGCTGTAAAAACCAAGCACATAGTACTTGTAAAGCACATAGCGTTGTAAAGAGCTGAGCAAACTAAAGCAATAAGCCAAACAAAAAGCAGAAAGGAAGGAGGGGTTCTACACCTTGCATAGCTGGAAGCCTGAGACCCAGAGACTGGCCTGACATCTCCCATGGTGTGGGCATCGTGAAGGAACAAACCATGGTTTTGAGCTCCAGTCTCACTGCTTGATTACATGGCTTTGAGTGTCCTGAAATCTCCCCCATGTGAATTTTTCTTTGTAGTTTGCTCCATCTACACAAGGTTGACCCACGAGTGCCAGATGAACTGCTCTACGGGCGCATGGGCTATCTCTATGCACTGATATTTGTGAACAAGCACTTCGGAGAGGAAAAGATTCCTCAAAGTCACATTCAGCAGGTACTGTGGCTTCTGCTGATTTGTTAGCTGTCTCTCCCCATGCAGCTCCTATTTGGGCAGCTAAAAATCAATGCTACCTGTAGAGAACTCTGGTAACAAGGGAGAAACCACATTGTGTTATCCCTGCTGCGCTTCCTCCAAAGGGACAAGTACCACATGCCCTCCCACCATCCATATAAATCCACAGGGAGTACTGAATCAGCGTACATTTTACTCCCTCACCCACACTCTTCCCTCTGCTTGGGCAGAAAAACCAGTGTTTTGTTCTGTGTCAGGATACTCACTGTGCTATGTCCAAGACAGCAGCATTTCCCTCACCTGTGTCTGTTCCCATCCACAGGTGTGTGAAGCAGTAGTAGCCTCAGGAGAGAGCTTGGCCAAAAGGAGGAACTTCACAGCAAAGAGCCCACTGATGTACGAGTGGTACCAGGAGTACTATGTAGGGGCAGCCCATGGTTTGGCTGGGATTTACTACTATCTCATGCAGGTAAGAGGCACTGGAGGGGAGGGGCCTTTAGCAGCTGTTCAATGTTTCTTTGAACAAAGAGGACCATTTGAATTGGCTCTTGGTGATACCAAGCTGGGCAAGATCCTTTGTCTGATGGACAAACCACATTTGATCGTGCATCCCCACCTCTAAGGGGTTTTCTCCAAGTCTGTGAGATTGAATTTCCCACCTCCATGGAGATCTGTACAGAAATGTGACTGCATTAGAGCAGTTTCACATAATGGAGGCCTGTAGGTCAGCTGGGTCTCAGCTTCCCCCTCTTGTGTTAGTTGCTTATAAAGTGTTCCTATTTGTTGGTATCTGTGGGTTTCTTGCATTTTTTGAGGTGGTTACTTGGAGCAATCTCAGGTCATTATGGAGAATCTCTGTAAGAAAAGCATGGTGAAAGAGACTGTATTCATAGTAAGAAAAGTGGGAAATGCCTCTGTTCCCAAATCGGGGCCTGTATCTGAATGTAAAAGAGGTGGGACTTTTTGCTTTGATAACAGCATCTGAGTTCTGTAGTGCCTGAAGTAGGCAGGGCAAGGCAGGAGGTTGGGAGCTGCAGTGCCCCTTTGCTTTGATGCTGTCTTTCTCACAATTTTGCACAACTCACTGGAGCTCTGGGAATATTCCCTTCCCTGGCTGTGAAATGAGGGTGATAATTTCCCTATGTGGGTCACTGTGCATAAATTTACAGTGCTTAAGCTCTTAGAAGAATAACAGCAATAAATTACATTGCAGTCTCAAAGCATTAAGGGCACCCACTGAGCAACGCAAATTATCTTAACATAGCAATGTTCATAGAAATAGGTAGTTTCTTTTACTAGGCTCAACTCCACATCAGGTGGGAAAAAAGCCAGCAGGTTTCAAGTATTTGAGCTTTCCTTCAGGACCCTGAAATTTCAAGCCCATATACCGGATAAGCAGAGTTCCTGTGAATATAACCCTCTTATGTGACTCGGAGAGGAAGGGGTGGTTGGTGTTTTTTAAGCAGAAGGAGATTTGGCAAGATGGGGATGCGAGATGATTATTGCCCAGGAGTACAGAACGGCTAGTTGGGACGGAGACAGCAGTGTCCTGTGAGCAGGACTGCACTGAGTCTCTGAGCTTGTTCCCAGGCTCATGTTTCAAATAATTTTAAGTTTCCCATAAAATATTGCATGGGCCTCATGCTCCTCTGCTGTATGAAGTATAAGGAACCTGATCAGCCAAGCATGATGCACAAAAAGCCTTGGAGGAAGTAAACAAGGGAAATACGGAGAGGAGAACATTGGACTTTTATCTCTAGTACAGCACAAGCATTGATTTTTAATTTTCAAGATATCAACCTGGGAACTGTGATCCTTAGATGAGAGTGCTCACTGTAGCCTGCCATGGGAAATTAGAACTACACAGATTTCATGTGGGGAAGTGTCATTGGAAGAGGACACTGAAGTCACTCACTTGCTTCCATCTGAGGTCAGCAGTGAAGTCACCCCCTTGCAATTACCCAGAAATAGCTGTGAAAAAGCAGCATCACAGCCTGCCAGCTGGGCTGGCCCAGCAGCTCAGCTGAGATGTTCCAGGTGCTAGGACTCATTCCTGGCATTCATCCTTAATATTGATTTTAAAGTTTATCTCCTTATTCTAACTCTAGGTACCTGAAGTTATTCCTACTCATCTTCAGGAAAAGAAGCAGCAATCCCTCTTGCTTAGAGGGCTGGGTGACACGCAACAGGCAGTCTGTTTGTGGGGATGCAAGGGTAGGACTTGAAATAAATTGCTTCTGAAGGGGAGAGCAGCCTGGGACCAAGTGATGTGTGAAAGCCTGCACCAAAGAAATGGCTTCATTTACAAGGAGGAAAAGGGAACATGGCTATAGTTGGCTTTGTTTTTGCCTTTCAGGCAGATCTTGGGTCTCTTAGGGACAGACAAAATGGTAATTCTCCCTGATACAATGCTTTCTCTCTCTTAGCCTGGCCTTGGAGTGAGCCAAGTAAAACTGCACAATACAGTGAAACCCAGCGTGGACTACGTCTGCCAGCTCAAGTTCCCCTCTGGCAATTACCCTCCATGCATCGATGACACCAGAGACCTACTCGTCCACTGGTGCCATGGGGCACCAGGTGTTATCTACATGCTCATCCAGGCCTACAAGGTACCAGAAATCTTGCAAAGACCCTTTGGGGACCCCTAAATGTGGAACATCGTGGAGAAGACTCTGTTGAAACCCCCCTGCCTGAGAGTAGGATGGATTGTTACAGCAAAATCACCACACAGGGACCACTGACTGATACGGAAATTAGTCTTCTAGAAAATTGTCTCTGAAAATACCCATCAGCTGTGTGGGTTGTCCTGTTGCAGGTGACTGATGGTGACGACTAGTTGTGTGTGAAGTAAGGGTCATACAGCCCTGTTCATCATATCCAAAACATCCTCCTTTAAACCAGAGAGCAAAGTCACAGCATTAAGTCTTCATTAGGAGAGAAACTAACCCAAACCTCTCCCACTCACACAGGGATGCTCTTAGTGTGGAGGAAATCACCTCAGCAAGGGGGAATATTTCTTGTCTCTACAGGTCTTTGGGGAACAGCAGTACCTAAATGATGCCCTGCAGTGTGCAGAAGTGATTTGGCAGTACGGGTTACTGAAGAAAGGCTACGGGCTGTGCCATGGGACAGCTGGCAACGCTTACGCCTTCCTAGCGCTGTACAACCTCACTCAGAACATGAAATACCTGTACAGGGCCTGCAAGGTAAGAGCCTGTGTGAGGGAGGGTGAGGGGATTATTCACTTCTGCCTTTTATGTCACCACCTTTGCCTTTGAAACCCAATTTCCAGTGTGGCAGAGATGCAGCTAGATCTGACCAGCTCCACAGGAATAGTCCTTCAGCAGCACAGTCACTGTCTGACAGCCGGTAGAGGGAGGGATACCCTGCAGAAGCCTTGCTCTGCAAGGGATAATGTGAGGATGAGGGTGGTATTTTTTTAAGATCTGTCTTTAACAGAATTTGAACATTCTTTGTTCCTCTTTTCTCAGTTTGCAGAGTGGTGTTTAAGCTATGGCCAACATGGGTGCCGGACTCCAGACACGCCATTCTCTCTCTTTGAAGGTAAGCTCCATCTTCAGGCTTGTGTTTTGCTCCTGGATCTGAGCCAGTCCAGCACCAAGGGAAACTGAATACATGCTCCACTGAAGTCTTTGTAAAACTCAGTGTAGAGGATAGGAAGGAAATCATATCTGCTGGCTTTACCCTTTCTCAGAAGCAGTCTTCTTGTAGCACAGGCTCATGTCTTAGCTGGAGCATGTTGTCCTCTTGGGCTGCACAGATTCTGCACACAGGGCTCAAGGGGAATTCTTTAATGGGTACGGGCCAAAGTCTACCTTATGGTAATTTGTAGCCTAGCTTCTCAGGCAGTCTCTTTTCTGTGCATTTTTAAGGATTAAAGTCCTACATGGGCTTTCCAGTTCCATTGCAAGGGTGAGTGAGGAACAAATGGGGCTGCTTTTATAGGCCTTGTTGGCTCCTATGGCTCTTTGTGGCTCCTGCTGTTGGCTTCCACAAAACCTGCCATCAGCAGGTATTGCTGAAAGAGCCCGTTCCCCAGCTAGTGTAAATCTCCCTAGCTTTGCTGCAGGCCAAGAAACAAGAGCAGTTACATCAGGGAGGATCTGAGGCAGCAACATCACAGGCATTCGGATTCAATATTCGGATTGTTAAACCTGTCAACAGGTAAAGCAGAAGAGGGAGAGCTGGTGGGGGGGAAGACCCATCATGTTTTCCCAGGTGCTTCTCAACATTTGATTAACTTCAAAATGCTTTCCCCACTGAATTACCTAATTTGCTTGGGAAACCTGGGTTCAGACCTTGGAAATTAGTTAGGCTCTTCTGAAAATGTTTTCTTCTGTCTTCATGACACATTCACCCCTTGGATAATTGATAAAAGGGGTGCCCAAAGGGAATCTCTCTGAAGCACACTGTGTTTTCTTATCCTCAGGAATGGCTGGAACAATTTACTTTCTTGCTGACCTGCTGGTGCCAACCAAGACCAAGTTCCCAGCATTTGAACTCTAAATCTGAGCTTGGCAGTTTCCTGCCTGAATCCTTCTGCACTTGGAAAAGCAGTTTGAAGCTGCTTTCTCCTCCTTCCAAACTCATCGTTGTTCACCTAACTGAACGTAAATCCATCCTCCTGAGGGCATGCTGAGTTCTCTAATATTTCTAGTCATCTCATTGCATTGTTTCATCTTAAAAGACAATACAGATTTTTCTGATGTCTCTTAAAAACACAGGGCTGCAGGTGGGAGCAGGGAGAAAATGTACAGTATTTTGTTGGCTATAGTTTTGCTATTTTCTGTATCCCATTTCCTGGGAGAAAGTTTTCTATTGAATGTAACTTTGGCCATTTAATTTTTTTTTAAATTTTTTTTTGTGCTGACAGATAGTTGCAGGAACTTAGTTGACTTTGGAAAACAAAAGATGAAAAACAGAGATTTGCCCTGAAAGTTGCTTTTAAGTGTTTTCTTTATGAGCACCCAGGGAGCAGGCGGTTCAGTAGCTGGGCTGCTCCACATGATGCAAATGTGATGGACTGTGCAGTCTTTATATATAGTTTTTTTAATGTCATATTGCAAGTGGCACAGCTGGAACTGACATGCCTTGTCCTGAATTTTCACCTGTCTGCTTTAAAGGCAAAGGCTATGTATAGCTCTTTTGTACATTTTTTCCAGTGACAGACAAATAATCCACTGGCTTTTGTGCTTATTTGCCATCTTATGCTAAACCTTGCAGAAGTCCGTTGATCACCTAATGGAAAATTCCAATCTAGAAGTGAGCTAAGCATGCTTGCTGGTGTGGTCTCTTCTGGTTAGCTTTGAAAGTTTATTTTGCAGTCTTTATTTAAAGTTGTCTATGAATATTATAGGTGTTTGGTGGTGCCAGGCCTACCAGCAGCAGCATGGGGAAAGAAATATATTCCACTGAGTTCTGTCAGTGTTTAACCTATTACCTGTATAGATGTTGTTTACATGCTTTATTTTATAAGCTTTCCTGAACCTGGATAATTTGAGTCAATTGTTTGCCTTGTTACTGCTTGTTGTAGTTTGATATGCAGCCACACATCTACCCAACTGGAAAATCTGCCCTATGTTAAATAGCTTTTGACCTGTCAAGCAGACCTGGTACTTGGAAGGGGTAAATCTGTTTTTCCATCCTTAGCTGATGCTATGCTAATTTGCAGTGATTATGGACCTGACCCTATAAACCACTTCCTTAGCACTGAGTGTGAGCTAAACACTGAGCGCAGTTAAAGTGGCTGGTGGCACTGTACCGCTCTGTGCTGTTTGAGGGCAGCTCCTCAGCCTGCACGAGAGTGGATGTGGGTTTTGATCTTTTAAAGGCCCAGTTGCTGAGTGCCTCAGGTCACCTAAGAGCAGGCAAGCAGCTGCAGGACAGCATGGGCAACCTCCAAGCTGGCATGCTCCTGCACCAGCAGTAGTAAAGCAGGAGGATCAAACCTGGCACACTAACACAGCTAGCTCACACGTGCCTTAATGCAAGGCAGCCTAGCCACAGTGGCATAGGCAGACCCTCGAGAACCTCCTGGATGGGCTGCTCCAGCAGAGTAGAAACCATTCCTGGAAGGCTGCCTGTTTCCTTAAAGCCCAGCCTCCTGCTGCCAACACATGTTTCTGGAAGTTCATCAGAACACATCCTAAAGTGCAGAGAACTCATCTGCTTCAGGCTGAGCGTCCCTGTCAGAAGCCTCAAGCTCATGCAGGCTCAGCAGTGGTCATCCTCTACTATTCACGGGGCCTAAACAACACAGGGAGGAGACTGGAAAGGAGGAAGCACAGCCCTGAGAGCAGGATTTGGCTAATCAGACAGTTTGGGGGTGGGATCCTGCAGTACACGAGGCCTGCTGTAAATTACTGCCAGCTTGGCTGGTGTGATGGCAGCACCAGGACACTGCTCTGAGCCTGGGTTTCTCCTGGGCACGGCTTCTGTAAAGGAGTTGCTTCGTGCAGCCTGGTGTGATGGCAGCATCACATCCCAGGGTTCATACACTGATCAGGGGATGGTCAGGGCCTGGTGTACAGCTGCTGAGTGAAGCACTGTTTAATAAAAATGCTGAAACAAACAAGCTTTGGGTTATTTTTACCCCCTGCTTTGTGACCAGGCTTCACGTCTGAAGACATCAAGATATGCCACAAGAGCCACTGGTGGCTCCTGGAGGTTCACTGGCCTCCTATCCACCCTGAGTGTTAAGAGTGTTTCACATTTTTCCCTCTCTCCAATCCGTTGATGCCAGTCCTATGCTTTCCCTCACAGGGTGCACTTTTCTTTCAGGACATACTTTTGCAGCACTGCTGCCATCCAAGGCCATGTCCTCCCTGCTGTGTCTTCCATTGGAGACCACAGTCCTGCTGGTTAGTCTTAATCACACCAAACTCTGCCTGTGTGCAGCACTGGCCACCAGAAAAAAAGATGTGGATCCTCCCAGAAAAGCACCAAAGCACCCTCCTGCCCAGTGGAAGGAGGAACAGGCTGCCTCGGGGAGGTTGTGACTGCCTAGCACCAGAGACTTTAAGACCAGACTGTTGGGAATGGTATGGGTAAAGGTGACTCTGCCTTCCAGCACAAGCATAATAAATTAGCTGGCTGGAGGTCCTATACAGCCTGGTTTTCAACAATTTCCATTTCTATTAAGGCTGGTGGTAAAGCTCTTCAGGGAGGGGGTCCAGCAACTGGGAAGGGAAAGCAGCGCAGTGCAGTTTCCCTGGTTGCCCGTCCTTTCTTGTACAGGGGTGTGGTGCTGCCCACTTCCACCCATCTTCATGCCAAGCAGAGGGAGCAGGAGCAAGATGAAGCCTGAAAACACTCAACTGCTCCTGTTTGAACAAGCTACCTGAGAGGGATTTTATCAGCACTAGACATTTAACACTTAGTTCTTGGTGATGGTTATGTTTGTCCATGGCAGTGTTCTGTTTTAAAAAACCAAGTGCCTTAATACTCCCAAGAAATAAGTAAAAAACACATTTTGACTGCATTGCCATCTGGCTCTGTGTTCACCTCCTGCGTATCCCAGTGTGATCAGTAAGATGAAAAATGCCCCAAATACTGTTAACCAAACATCACCTGTAGGTACACATCTCTCCCAAGAACCTGCTGTGGTTTCAGCTCACAAGAGCTGACAGCAGCTTCAGCTATGAAAGAGGTGATACAGGGACAGTGCAAGGGGACAGGTATGTTATTGCTGCCTCTGCTTAACTTAGTTCATTTCCCATTCCTGCATATTAACTTTTCAAATGCCCGCAATCAGCGCTGATGCTAAATCTGTAGCTAATACTACTTTGTCAAACAAAACCCCGCCATGAGCAGTCCCCAGCCCCTGCAGCGTTAGCAGTCAGCCACACAGCTCATCCGATAAATCAGTTTACAAACGACCACTGCAGTCATTCCATGCACACTGGTTTCGCTTTGAAACCACTTCAGAGCAGGCTGCTGGCTGCAGCATGGCAGGCGCCCTCCTTGTGTTGACAGGGGAAAAGACCCGCAGAAGAGCAGCTTGACCTCCACAAACCCCAGCTCAGCCTCCTGCCCCCAGGAGGGACATTGTTCCCTTTGGACAGGCTGGAGGTGGGCAGTTAAGGTTGTGAGTCCCACATGCGATACCACAGAAGTGTTGTGGAAGAAGCAGCCATGTGAGGCACGAAGCTGCTGGTGAAGGGCTTGATTTACACAAGTTATCCAGTCAGATCACACTTTAGCATCTGACTTCCATCCCTCTGCACCACTGTCTCACCTTTTCCCCTTCCCCTCTTTCATTGTGTACACGTTTTCCACTGGTGTAATACCTGAGCCAAATTTGAGTGGGGTTTTCTGATGGCACCCAAGGGAATGTGGCTGGTCATAGTGAGACCACAAGTCCTACACTGGGCCAGAAAGTTCCCAGCACATACAATTGGTTTGTTTCAAGATATTTTAATTTTATATATATATATATTTTATTTTTTTTACATTGGAAAGAACAACACAGGTTCCTCACATCTTCCTGCCCAAAATGGCTGGGCCCTTTGGCCAAATTGTCCCCTGCATTCCTTTAGCTGCACCCAGGGAAGAAAGCAATGATGAAGGCCAGTACTCAGACCAGGAAACCTAAACCCCAAGAATTATAACTCACAACATGAAGTGTGTGAAGACAAAATCCAACAGAACAGGAGGCAGCAGATCTGCCCAAAATAAACAGCTGAGGAAACATGCTGGAGCCCAGCTAGGCTTGCCCCTGGCAGGGGAGCTGGTCTGGGGGTACCCCTTGCTGCAGCGCGGGTGGAGGTGGCCTCAGGGAGGGGCTGGGTGCTCCCAGCAGGTGGCAATGCAGCCTGAGCGTGGCAGCCACCCCGCAGCTGTCAAATTGTAACTCCAGGGAGCTGGGAGTCAGCTCTCTTTCTGGGAGTCAGTCGGAACCCTGGGAAAGTCTCAAACAAAAACATCCACACTGATGAGGTTGTATTTGTGTACTGTGTGGGATGACAGAGATGTGAAAAATGAGGAAGCCCTTCAGAAGTGTATGGACTTTAAGGGAGTCATATACACCCTCGAAAAAAAGGCCCAAAACAAAAAATCACATCTTTCCCAAACCTGCCTGAAGCTGCCCAAGCTCTTCCACAAGCCCCTGCAGTGGGGGAACAACTACTCATGCTCTTCAGCCACACGGGCAGGTTTTCAAGGAAATGCTTCCCATGTTGGGTGAAAATGCTCTATGCCTCCCCATGTGAGTTTTCCAGATGTGACACAAATTCTGCCACCAACTGCTCCCAACTCCCAGGAACCAGAGAGCAAATAACCCCCATCCCCACAGGGTACCATTAGTTCTGTTAAGCCTCCTGCACTGAACATGCCTCCCCTAGAACCCCATAGGGTTTGGGGACATCCCAAAAGGGCAAGAGCATCAAGAAAACCCAGCTGGGCACATGTGTAAGGGTGCCAAAGCTCACCACTGAGATTTTTTGATGTCAAGGGGAAAACTAAGCCTAAGGTAGGGCTGTAATGGCTTCTGCAGATGGGCGTGCAGTGCTGTCTCTGTTGGGACATGGCCTGAAGCCAAAAGGGACAGAGCAGCCATGGGTCTCCCTGACCCTGCTGAAGAGCAGCTTTGGGAGGTTTCAGCCACATGTGGGGTTGGAGGAGCACAGGGCAGGAAACTGAGCCCCATGGAGTGTGGGTTTTCAGGCCAGGGTTTTTTTTCAGTTTTTTAGGGGGATCCCTGTGCACAGCGGGTATGCAATGTTAGCATCCAAACTCACTCTTAACGCAGCAGAAAGGAGATAACTAAACTCAGGTCCACATAGACTCAAACACCAAAATTCAGTATCATAGCTGGTGTGGATGGATACTGCAGCATCTTTACAGCTGGGCCTTTCAACTTACCAAGCATTAAGCTCATTAACCTTGGCAAAAGGGGTAAGCATGGATTTCCAAATTATAGCTGAAATCGAGAGGGTTGCTTCACTGACTTCCCCCCCAAAATCAGTCAACACAGTTTACACCTTCTGCTTGCCTTTTTGGTTTTGTTTTTCCTTTTTACCTTTGCTTTTCTTGGTCGCAGTAGTTTTCTGGAAAAATTGTTTATGGGGGCCAGATCTGGAGCTCATAAAGCCTATGGAGTTAAGCTGATTTAGAGCAGTTTAGGACCCAGCCCTTCTGCAACAGCTGAACGTAGGAGTCAGGGAGTTAAACTTCGAACAGCTGATCAAATTTCAGGCCTAGCTAAGAAATCCATTTGTCCCTGACCTTAACAGTAAGTCTTGGTATACTAATTAAAGGATCTCAGCAAGGTCTGACAAGTAGATTTTGGGTGGGGGGTTTTTTTGTTGGTTTTTTTTTTTCCCTAGAATACAGCACCTGTTTTCCTAAGTTGCCTCTTCTTCTTTGTAACAATATATACCCAATCAACAATATCCTTCTGTAAGACTTGCAGTCAGTTAATTGTAGCTGCTTCACTGAAGGATTCAGGTGCATCTGTAGGCCATAAGCATGACTTGAATGCTCCCAGGCCATGTTCCTGCTGGGTGTCATGCTGATGCTGTTGGCTGATGTGTGAGCAGAGTAGTGTTGTCTGGGGGTGGTTACTGCTTTGTGTCAAGGAAGAGAATTTTATGGCCTCAATGAAATGTGTATATGGAATCAGTGATAAACATGTTGCTGTACAGATTTAGGAGTCATTTACTTCTGTGTCAGAAATGGTAAATGTAGGCCAAATGCAGATAGAGAGTAGGGAAGGGAGTGTAACAAGTCCCTCAGAAGAGTGGTGAGAAGCTAGGGTTAGTACTCCCCTGTTTATTAATTAAGTTGAAGGTGGAGCTTTGTACTTGAACAAAAAAGTATGGCTCTAGCAAAGGTGGGTAATTGAGTAAGATCTGAGGAGTTAGTATTTTAGCAGTAAAAGAGGAAAGTTTTTCAGGCAGCATTGTGATGCAGGGGAGGTATCTCCAGAGTCAGAAGTCAGAAACATGCACCTTCCACTCCCCTTCAGACTGTAAAAGTTGGTGTGGCAGAGATGGTATAGCTTTAGATCAGGTGTAAAGGAACAAATGCAAATACTTTTCTAGGTGTGTTTGTCTTGGACTGACTACAGCTCCTGGCCAGCATTCTCAATGCTTGGGGGCAGGGGAGGATATTAAAAAAAAAAAAAAAAAAAA
>NW_020799107.1:6846941-6895733 GCF_003259725.1 Athene cunicularia | reverse complement strand
GGGGGGGGGGGGGGAGTTGGTTTTGGTTTGTTTTTTTTCTTTTGGAAAGAACAAGTAAACTCTTCTGTAATTCAGGATGTCCCTCACTGAACATCCCCTTATGATGAGTTGGAAACAGATACACCACCACTCTACCTCTAACACAAACATATTTACACCCCTCCTGTACCCCCTGTCTTTGCCAAAGATTACAGAATATCACTTCATACCAACTGGGATTCAGAGAGCTGCTTCCCAGCTCTGGAGCAAGGATCAGGGATGCTGCTACCACAAAAGTGACAGTACTTTAGCTTCAGTGGAGCTCCATAAGCCCAGAGAGGAGAAGAGGGGCTTGCTGTGCCAACAGCCAGGCTGGCACTACTGTGAAAGTGGCGTTTGGTACCTGGAAATGAGCAACATCCGCCATCCTGGTACCACCTCATTGGCACAACTGACCTTTGAAAAGAAGATCTCTGCCTGTCTGGGTGGATGCAATGCATGGCTGCTCTGAGACCTGAAGAGGACCATCACGTTGTATCCTATGAGATTTTGTCTGTTCCAAAATCAAAACCGCTCCCTCAAAAGCTGTTGAGGAAAAGCAGAACAAAACAGCTCTCAATACAGCTGCTGATTCGAGACAGTCTGCTGTTGCCTCACCCCCAAAGCTTTCTATTCCCAAGTGTTGCTCGAGCCAACTTTCACCTTCAGCATGATGATCCTTCTGTTTTGCCTCTCGCCCCACCTCACTCCAAACCACTTGTTTCTGTCTTCATGCTGCCCCTTTTGGAGAAGAAGGGTGATGGCTTTTACTGTGCATCATTTCACAAATCCAGTTTAAACCATCACAGCAAGGGGAAGGCAAAATGCAATGTGGGAGGAAGGCAAAACCAGCTCAGCACAAAGAAACACGTGGCCTCCCTGCTTCCTGGGAGAAAGCATTTGATCACAGCCCAGGACCACCCAAGAACAACCTCATCCCCAATATTTAGGCAATCTAGATGCTAAGAGTTGCCAACAGGAAGGGGAGAAGAGGATTAAGTTCTTTTTCATGTAGCCCTCAATTCCAGAGGCAGAAGAGCCATTTGTTTTTGCCACCCTCTGGGCTGGATGGGACACCTTGCAGCCACCCTTCAACCTCAGATGCCGTGCATCCCCTCCACTTCCCCCAGAAAGTGAAAGATGACAAATTTGGCCAAAAAGTACAATAGATCCTGTAATGCATGGCCACCCTTGAAGCCTGTGGATGACAGTACACTGCTCTGCTTCCCCTGCAGCAAGAAAGACAGCCATCGATGGAGAAAGCACAGAGGCGGTGCTAAAAACAACTTGAAAGCCTTAAGAAGGGAAAAAAGAGCGCAGCTGTGGGGAGCCATTTAACTCCATCTCCTCATGGCTGGGGAATTTCTCACTGGCAGGACACATGTCAGGCAGCCCTTGCAGAAAGCTCGTTTTGAGGCTGTCGCAGTTTGCTGCAGCGTTTGTGGTGATCTCAGGCAGTAATCGAATCCAAGGGTAGTGCTTCACCGTCCATAAATCCCACTGGAGCCGGGCCCATAAATAGTTACACTGTAGTGTGCAGCTGCATACAGGCCAGGAGCAAATGTTCCACATAACGGCTGTTGGCTCTGATCGGATTAATTGAGGAGTCGATCATATTTCCAACATTTGGCTGAGTTTTATTATAGCTACCCCTCCTTAAGGATACCCCTCACTGGTGAAGGGGAGACCACAGTAGTGCCGAACAGCTTCCTTGCAGGGGAGCCCTAAAGCACCCCTTCATTGCAGGGGTTTCCCATATTCCCAGAAGCTTTTTCGAGATGTTTTGTAGAACTTTGCTCCGTCACTGAGGTGCTCCTCCTCCACACTGATGCTCCCAGTAGTGGATAGGAAGGGATCAATCAGATTTTTACAAGTGGCTGAAAAAATGAGAGAGAGACCTCAGAAGACAAAGTCTAAGGGACTGCCAGAGGGTCACCATAAAACACAAACTTTGGATGAGAGCATATCCTACATCCAGGGATACCCTCATTAGGAATTTGTAGCTCATTTATCGCCATGGGAAAGAGGACAAACCCCACCTGGGTGGCAGCTACGGTGGGTCACAGTTAGGTGAAAGCCACACCGAGGCACAGCACAGCAGTTCCCAGAATAGGGCTCACCACCCCACCGGACTGCAGTGCCTAGTATTTACAGGCCTGACAAATTCATGTGCAAGAAGCCGGGCTCTGGACCAGAAGTGGGAAGTTGCCAGTATAAGTGTTTGGGAACCCCTGGTGGTTCCTCACCACTGAGGATAAACTCCAAGGTGTTTATACCACCCAAAGCTGGGAAATACCCCGAACCAGCAGGGCTGACCTTGTGCTTTACAAGCATACGGAGGAGACACAGCCTGATGTAGGGATCCCAAATGAGTATAAATATCCGTGTCTTGGGGTCACACAGACCCTTTATAACACAGCACAATCATCTTCCGTTATCTTTCCCCTTCTCTTTTGTTATCTTCACAATATCAATAGTTCCAATTCCGTGGTTTTCATCAGCAATAACCTCATTCAATCACTCCAATAACCAGTTAGCCTTCCACTGAATAGTCTATGCATTCAAGTGTTGAATTACTGCCTTGTAAAACTGAGGAGCAATATTAGCACTTACTTCCCATACCCCTGATTTGTGACAGGCGATATCAGCGAGGGGAAAATAAAGAGACATTCTCTGTAACAAGAGAAAAATGGCCTGACATCCTTTCCTTGCTGTTTTCACTTTAAGATTTAAATATGATACGTGCTTTATAATAAGAGGGTCTGATCTGGGACTCTTCCGGCTGCAATTTTCACAAAGCCTATAGGAAGGTGATCACCTTCCTACACTTCTGTCCTTCTTTCTAATTTCACTGAAATAGTCCAAAAGAGTCAGAAATATCACTGGGAGAATACAGAAATATGGATAAGCAAGGCAAATCCTTAAGCCTCACCTTCTTAGGAAACCAAATCCTATTACTCAGAATACAGAAGTTGCAGGCAAAGTATTCAGTTAGCAAAAGGATTAGATATACCTGAACAAAACTCTTTGATGATCCATGTGCACCTCAGATCTTTCAATAAAATGAGGGATAAATTCCCCAATTACTTCCACCATTTGGAAAAAGAAAACCCCACTATATTACTAGTCTCTACATTTTCTACTGTAAAAGGTTTATACCATGCCCATGCAGACAAAGCTGAGCCCTTTAATAATGTCAGATGATGGAAGCTTCACATGCCATCCTGCCACCACTTCTGATCTGAGTGGGAGATGAAGCATCTACACTGGACAGATCGGTTTTCAGATGTGCTCCAACTACTGTCTCCTCTGTCTGATCAGCTCAGGACAGTGACTCCACACCACTTTTGAAGGCAGCTTTGGGAGCTCCACAAGGAACTAGAAGAAAGCCTTCATCCACTTTGGACCATCAAAGGGTTGGACTCAAGCCTACAAAGTCTCTATGTAACATCCCAACAATTCTCTAAACAAGATAATTTCATCAAAAGGAAAGAAACTTTGAGAAGAGGGAATAGAGGCAATGTCTGAAAGCTGCTCAGGCGAGACAGCTCATTCCAGTGGATGTGCCTTGCCTTGGACTGGGGCTCAGCAGACAAATCTCCTTCCTCTGTCTGCAACTGCCAAGCTGGGGCTTCTCCAACGAGTCATTTGGCTGCTCTATGCTTTAGTTTTCTTTCTCCCATTTCTTTTGCTCATCTTCCAGCATCTCCGAGGCAGGGTTTCGCATTATTTCTTGGTGTGGCACATCACACGGGGACCCCAGTCAGATACTGAAATTTGAAGATGCTTCTTTTGCATTTGCCATACTACAAATAGTATCATTTTTACAGCACTTTTAAAATTCTCAAAAGCTGCTGAGGAAGAAATCAGTACCTAAAAAACCAAATGTACAAATATAGAACTGAAAGCAATGCAAAATGAATGTCTCCAACATTATGCCTTCCAAGTCTTGTGAGAGAGTATCTGGGAGAAAAGAAGTCTTTTACAGAAGTACTTCATTTCCCAGACAAAAGAACAGCTGAATCATTTCTTCTCTGATTAACCCATTATCATCATGCTCTGCCACTGATTATTCCCTGTGCTTCACAGTCAGGAGGTACTACCATGGCAATGAGACGCGTCTTGGCTGGATTCACAGCCATCAGGAAGAAGGTAGCATCCCACATTTCACAGGTAGCTGTCAGCCCTTTTGCTATTGCAGAACTCCCCTCTCCATGCCTCTGGCCAGGCCTGCTAGCTCAGCTAGAGGTGGGGAAAGCTGAGCAGTCAACCCTGCTGCTGCCAGCCAGCATTGCCCAGCCCCAGAAGCTTGCAGATGTGCTCTGTGAAGGTAGATCACAGGGAACTAGAGTGGGGTGGAGTATTATTTGTCATGATGTGTCCTTTGGTCATATGCAAGCCTCCCCCCCCCGCCCATGAACCCCAAGGAGGTCACAGCCCACCATAAAGGAAACTAGCTCTTTAAAAGGACCATGAAAAGTTTGAGGTGCTTTACTTAACCACCACAAAGGTCATTTGCCTGCATGGAAACTGAGCTGTAATGAAGTGTACCACGTTTAATGGCCCAGACTGTCAGAGAGCTATTAGAAATGGTAAGGATTTCTTGGCCATCTATTCTACAGCAGGCCAGGCACCCCAAGAGCCCTGCTAGATGTGGGGCACATTTTCTTCAGCTCCAACTATATCACTGGACATAACCTTTAGATATGACACAGGGCTGGGAGCCTTGCATGGGCATGCATTTAAGTCTGGAAGAAGAGGCAACACAGAGAAAAATCCAACTGGCAGTTGCAATGGCTGTGGGAAGGTAAAAAGCTCCATCCTTCAGGAAAAAAAAAAAAAAAAAAAAAAAAAAAAAAAGGGCATACTAGGAGTCTCTTCTGACCCTGAAACAGGGGAGATGGAAACCACACTGAATTGTGATTTTAAAGTGAACTGGAATTAATAAAATTTCCCATATCTTTGCTTTCCAGAGGGGTTGAGCTCTTTCTGTCTGTCTTGTGACAGCAGTGGAACAGGAATTCAGACCCCATGAGGTGGCTGCTGCACAGACTTTTCCTGCCCCCAAAGCGCAGAAAGGAAAGGTGTACCAGACCCCTGTTAAACTGTTCCCAACAATTCAGCATCCGAGCATTTGCAGGTTATACCACTTCTATATGCTGGGTACCAAAATTCTGTTTGTACGTATTTTCCTAGCTCTCCCTATGCCTTGCACCCACTTACGAGACTGCCTGGCTGTATTTATGTCTTTGCTTTTATCTTCCTCAAACCACTGTTTCCCATTAGGTTCTTTTTCTCCTTAATTTGAACCCTAATCATGCAACACACAATGTACAGGGTACTACACATTCTCGTGGCCCCAGAGACATCATTAGAAGCAGACTTAGCTATCACTTGCTCTTTAAAAACTCATCTGTAGTAACAGATTTTCAAAGTGAAGTGAGTTGAGACACCTTGATTTGGAGGACATTCAGCTTAAAAATCCATGATTTTTTTTTTTTTTTTTTTTAAAGAGAGTGTTCATCACTTTCTGAAAAACCAAAATTGGTCTCTGAAAATCACTTGTGACTACTGAAATCCTTGGCCAATAAATAACACCATCCTCATTACTGAGCAAAGGATGACAGGGAAAGCAGGTCTGCATCAGAGCGCACAGAGTGGAAGAGCAGCCCTCAGCCGCTGAAGCTGCCAACAACATGTTCCTCCTGGCAGATGTCGTCTTATCCCAAGGGCTGCCACTGCCACTTTCTGCTGGACGATTTTCTTTGGCTGTCTATTCCTGAGCTGCAGCTGCAGCAAACACAGAGCTCCTCTCCTCCCAGTGAGCAGATGGACCACAAGAACGAGCGTTCACAACTGTGCTGCAGCTTCACGTTTCTCCGTTGCTTTGAAGGGACTGGACTGTGGGACAAAACACACCTGTCAAGTTAATTAGGAATTGGGGAAGGTCAGTTTTGAACTCTACTGTAAAGAAAGCAGATCTGCTAAATTAGATGTGCTGGGAGTGAGGGCAAGATGCTTTTCAGCATTCACCACCCTCAGGTAAAGAAGCAAGTATACTACCCAGGATTAGCAGCATGCTTGTATTAAAGGTTAAAGCCCACAGCAGGCTGAGAGACTTGATTACGGTTCTTCTTTAAATACTGTTAAAACAACAAAAATGCTACACAAAATCCTTGTGGAAACTGAACCTTTCAGAAGGGGAGATAAAAACTTTGCTTCCGTAATGGCAACAAAATGGAACAGTAAGAAGTAAAAAAAAAAAAAGAAAAAAAAAGGGGGGGGTGCAGAAAGTGATGCGAAGAGAAGACAGCAGGGTCTGCACTGCATCCAAATGGAAACTTCCTTGGGGACATCTTTACAGCAATGCTCAGCATAAGCCCCATCTAATTTTAAAAGAGATTGAGACTCAATGGATTTCATATCATAAGAAGCACAAATGGGAGAGAGATAGCCCCAACTCCAAAAGCAGTGTGCACAAAAATGACATTCCAGCTTCAAATCTCACAGGCTGGTAACTATGGCATTATTAAATGTACAGCAGCCCTCCTCTCCAAGTTAGCATGTAAAAGCTGCGCTAAATTGACATTCAACTTGGGAAGAGGGAGAAGTGAGGCACTTGGCAGGAGGTTGCTAACGTTACACCACTTCCCACCCCTTGGGAGGTGCATCCAACAAGGTGAAGGTTCCACCCATAGCTACAGATAGATTTCCAAATGTCTTGATTTTCAGATCCCTCACTTACTTCAATGGGATTTTACTGTCATAAGAGACCTGTACTCTCATTGCAGGAAACAACATGTACCAGGATACCAGGAGATCGTATCTTTTTATACAGCTGTTACACAAACACTAAGTCACCAAAAGCTTTAATTCTAAGCAATCTGCTTTGCCTCTGGCAATTCATTTAAGCACAATAAGAGAAGAATTAATAAAACATCTTCATTAATCATTATCTGTATGTAACATTCACAAGGACAAACCAAAACACACAAAATGATTTCACAACAGTTTCCGAAAGAAAAGCACTGGCTTGTGTTCACTGCAGCACATATAGTTTCATGTTATTGCTAGCTAAAAGTATACAACATCCAGCTAAGTTGCTTACTTTAGACATCCACCAGGAAACAAAAACAACTCCAGCTTCCCCACAGGGGATCAGCCACAAAACACATCACAGATAAAAAGCAGCCAAAATGAAACATTCACCAGGACCCACCAGGGAGAAACCCTCAGACACCTGGAGACAACATGGCTGCGTGGATCCCATGCCTGTAGCATGACACCTGCCAGGGACTGGCCTATTACAGTCCTGAGGAGGTTAATGCTACCACAAGACGTTTGAGATCATAAAGGCGGAGGAAGCTCCTTTGTGATGAAGCCAACTTTATATCATTTTATCACACCAGCTGCAAAACACTACTGGAGTTCTACTCTCTTGGGACAGTATGGGTGCCACAGACTATTGCTGAAATAGCAGGTAAATACCAGAAATCTATTTACTTTACAAAAGTTTTTTCAAAATATTTGCTTAAAACTAATGATGAACTTGTTATTGCAAAAGTTTTCTGCCAGCATCACTTTCTGAGAGTTAGACAAACCAGGCAAGAAATAAAAATAATACTATGTAGTCCACTTGTTAATCAAGACTGTTCAGATTTTAAGTTGTGAATAGTTAGAATTACCCATCTTGAAAAAATCCAGAAACTAAAATTCATTTGCCAAAATGAATGGGTACAAAATTTCAAATGTGACCATTGCCAAACAAAAAGGGTGGCATAACGAATTTTAAAAAGACATGAGGTTAGAGTTTGCGTCAGGGGACTCTTGTGTGGCAGCATCACCTTTCAGGATCCAACCTCCCACCTATTTCAGAGCCCTCAAAACTCCAGAAGTGGAGACTTCTTTCACTGTATTTACCATGGTCATTTAAACTGTCCTTGCTACAAACTTTCATTCAAATTAGCTTTGGCACTTAGGGTCCAGTTGCACTTGCTGTTCCCACTTCTATGATCTGATATTTCTCAATGAGAAAAGTAGAAATAACCTTATAAGCAAAAAAGGTTAAAAGTCACACCTGCACATACACACACAGCAGCCCACAGCCAACTGTTGCAGTTCTATCAGCTTAACAGAGTTGCTTGGGAGAGATGAGCTTGGGACAAAAGTATTTAATAAAAATAACAGACATTTCTGAACTACCTTTGGGGGTATCAGTCTTCATAAATTATGTCATCAGCCTCTCGCTGGCAGCTCTGAAGTCATCTCGTATTGCAAAGCAACTGACTTTGACAGAAGTTTAACAAGCAGAAGAAAAACCCTCAGGGCTGGCTATTCAAGCAGAAGTGGCTGAAATTGAAGCCTTGTTCATATCGCGCTCTGTAAGTGGACCTCCAAAGTCCTGATTACATGCATCTTATACGAAATAGCAACTTTAAGCATAATAGTTAAAAGAGCATCAGGTGGAGGCAGGGCAGCTTGTACTGGCTGCCACACACTGAACAGACGAAGCTGTCAGAGGGTGTTTAAGGTGTTCAGTCACTCCCTACAGCCAGACAGGCTCCCCCAGGGGGTCCTTCAACCCTTGTGCTCCAACATCTCGCCCAACCCCACAGGCTTTCCAGGTCCTGGATCCAGCAGCACCTACAGAGAGAGTCACGGTATATCTCCTGCTAACAACCTCTGATCTCATAGGTCACATGAGAAGCAAAATTACATTCCTGAGCATCACCGTGTCACTTGCCTCCCTACAGCTAAATAAGGGGTGCAGCAGCAGCGGGCTATTTAAAGAAAGCCAGCACATCTACTTGACAGATTCTGGAGGAGAGACATTACATGTGTATACATCCCTGCTCCCCATAAAAGAGGCTTGCACCCACCAGTGGCTTCAATGGGAAGATTTCACAGCGCTTACCAAGGTTTGTTTTCACAGACAGAGGGACAGAGGTGGTACGAGCACAACACAAAAGGCGTGCTCTGTCCCCTTGGACCACAGAACAGCTGGTTGCTGAGTCTCTCTCCCACTAAAAGCATTAAGAGACCCACATCATCTTCTCGTGACATTTCTAAAAGGATGCTCTTTACCCTTAACTGGCTAGAGAAGTGCGAGGAAACCTTGCCAGGCCCAGCCTGTGGCCTCCTTTGCCTGATGGTTGGAAGACACCTTTCCAGGCATGGGCCAGGCCCTGGGAATGAAAATCTTCCTGGGGTAAGAGGACCCAGTGCCATCAGAAAGCACCTGTTAATGCTATGGAAGAATGCAAGTCCATAGACAATATCAACCTGAGCACCAGGATGGCTGGGAGGCTGGACCAAAGATGCAGGGTCACTTACAGAGGGATGCTACAGCTGGAGTGCCACAGGGAACACTGTCACCAGACACAAAATCCCCAAACCTCCAAAGCAAAATGTCAGCTCCATCTTTCCTTGTTAGTTCTCTACAGACAGACACCTTTCACACAGGATGCTCAGAAACAATTCTCATAGTGATTCATAAGAAAGAAGCAGCTCATCAAATGCTTTATGCTCATTTGTGTCCACTCAGAAAACCACAGTACAGATTATATTCTAGATTTGTGTGGATCTCTATCAGGGCTTAATAAACCTTGACAATGCTACTTAGATTCTTAAAACAGTTTTATGAGATACGTACAATACGATTGATCATACAATAGAGTAATTGTATCCTTCTCTCCCCAGAGAATATCATCTTCATGGATATGATTCAGAATGCACAAGTATTATCTGAAACCCACATAGGCTCCATAAATCCAGAGTACTTACTACTAGACATGGAAATAGCTGAAAAATTTTAGTCCCTACAGCTTCATTCTTGCTGGGTTGTCTCAAGGTTTGTGTAGACTGGGCTACATACCACTTAAATTCTAACACAACAGCAAGACTCTTGCATGCAATTAGAAAACAGGGTGTTCTTGTGTATCAAACACATTTTGGAGCATTTAGCAATATTTATGTAAAAGCATACCGCATTCTTGGCAGAGATAGGATTTCGATGACAAGGACAGAGAGCGTATGATCAGAGAGAGTGATGCTTACACCTCCAAGCTTCAGGTCTTGTAGGGTATCCATACCTCTGGTCATTGAGAAGAAGTCTTACTGATAGACAAAGAGAAAAAGAGGTTTAGATTGTGGCAGCACCAGATTTCCTAAAAACAAATATGATCTTTGAGTTTTGAGAGATTTCAAGCCTAGACCATCCCTAACAGAAATCAGCAAAACGTCACCCAAATCACATTAAGCCTGGTGATTTATCCCACAAGCCAGTTTGGCCTTTACATCATGGGCTGACTCAAGACCTTCTGGAGCACTTTATGTCAAAGATGGGAGGTAGGAAAAAAGTGAAAGAGTTCGATGCCTCGTAAGTCACAATGAAACCTTCCAGGCAATGAAGGTATGTGGCAATCCTGTGCCATATACCTAGCTATCCTTTAATGCCCTTTCCAAGTCTAAAGTCACTCCATCTCCTAGTAGTTTAAAATGGGAACTGAGAAAGATGTAGTTCATTTTAAACAGGCAGTAATTAAACTCCTCTGATGCATGCTCCAGGAAAAAGAAGAAGGGAAGGGCAGCAAATCTCTGCAGCTCATGCATGGGCTGTGGGGCCCTGAAGCTGCAGGAATCCCAATTGCTCAAAGCAGCACCAGGGGGATTTTATCCTATGGAGTGTGAGAGAGCGTGCAGAGATCATCATCTTACACAGTGCCTGCCTAATCTTTACATTAGAAATGACATAGCACCCTCCAGGCCCATCAGCTAGTGCTTTCCTTGGTAAAGAGTCCTGCCTGGTGGGATTTGATATGCACATTCTGCCTCAACCGCAGCCCTTGCCAAAGGAGCTGGGCAACGGCAGCAAGGCGCAGCTCTGCTCATGCCTGCTTTGGTTACATTTAGCCAAGCACTTGCATTTTCAGAGCCTAGTTACTCGGTGATCTATAAACTGATGCTCATGCAGAGGAAACTGAGGCACCAAATAAATGATCAAAAACTTTACAGGACAGTGGAAAACAAACTGCAAAGAGCACTTGGGTGACACTGCTGCTTCCTCAGGGGATGACAGCATTGGGAAGGTGAGCTGCCCAAACAGGAGCTGAAGGCAGCCCCCAAGTCATCTAGCAAGAGCTGAGAAGCAGGCTCAGCTTCAGGCAGCCTCTCCCTGCCTCATTGGCCCTCCTGGGACAAGGTGGAGGGGTGACAGAGAGGCTCGCCGGCTTTCCAAGGAATGCCTTGTACGTCTCACTGCCAGTTGCTGGAGGACGCTGACATCGTCTGGGACAGAATTAGAAAACCTTGATCAGGAGGGCAACACGGCACAAGTGCTAGGTCAGCTGTAGGCTATATGTGGCGCACCAGTTGGTGCCTTCTTTCCCCATCTTCATATACTCATTCCTTTGCCTGCTCCTTCAGCACGATTTGACTTCAGCCTACACTGCTCTGAGACTGCTGCATGCCCCCAGCTGCATTCAGGCTACCAATGCCTTACGCAGCACTTGAAGGAGCCAAGAGGCAAATCCGCCCTCCAAAACACACCCATCCCCTCCCTTGAGCCAAGAGAGCCCTTCATTTGTGCACGTAACCCAACCTTTGTGCCATTATATAATGCTGTTTCCAGCGTTCATTCATCATTGCCCTATTTCCCATCACCTGCAAATCCCATGGTGCCAGCCCTGACTGTCTACTGGTGACATTCCTGCATAGTCACCTCCAGGTCTCCTCCCATGCTGTGCCCTACTCCCAGACCACCTTCCTGAGGACAGGACACTCTTGTTGGACCAAGACCCCTTAAACATGCTGACCTGGTCATTTATTGAATTTGACTCTTTTGCACAAGCTTCCACAGTTTATCAGGGCGCCCTGCAGCTGTGAGCATCTTGGAGAGCAAATGGCTTTGCTTTGCTTTTCTTCGTCGAAAGTGCCTTGCACATTGTGAACACTGACAAAGCCAAATCATTAGTAGGCTAATTAGGCACCCTGTTGCACACAGTCAGCATTACAGCCTGAAGCTGAGATCCTGAGAGAGTTTGCTGGCAGCAGATCCCTGGCTTGTTACTATAAGCCTGTGGTGAAACGTGCAAGAATCAAATCAGATGAGCAGTCCAGGTGAGGCAGTAATCTCTCTTTTAAGGCCTAACCCACACATTTAAGAGAGAGCACAAGGATCTCTGCAGCATCTTGGTGTGGAAAATTGCTCCCAGTCTCTACCAGTTTAAGAACTGCTTAAGCACAGTGAAATGGATTATATATTCCTTCCAAAATTTGTTATTAATTATAGTAACTCTGATATTGTTAATAACTGCCTAAAAGCCCAGTTCCTTCCTGTGCCTTATTAGGTTCTTGGCCTCAAATAGTCCCCCAGCAACAAGTTTCACAATCAAACTGGTGTTGGAAAAAACATCATTCCCACATATTAGTTTTGAATTTCTCTGAACCTCCTTTGTTTGTGTTCAAAAGGCTTCTCCATGAAAAGAGGTTCAAAAGCCTTCCTCCTCGTAACTTTGATAATGGGATCAATTCCCACTTATGGGCTGAATAAAGTATGTAATTGTACCAGGGCACAGCTTCCAACCATTGCAATCTTCCTCAAAGTTTGTTGCTTGCCAAATGGTACACGTACACTTGTAATTTTTTTCTGCTGATGTTGCAGCCACCCAAGCTTCAGAAGAGAAACACGGCAAATACTTAACAGCAACAGGTGTCAGACAGGAGTTGATCACAGGAAAGAGAGAACATGTCAAGACAGCTGAAATGATAGATAATAAGTGTGCATGGGACAGAAAAAAGGCTCCAAGAACAGACTGCAATAGGTATTTGTAAACACTATCTATATTCTCAATGTTACACATCTTGCCTGAAAGCATACTCCCACCAAAGCCTTCTGAGTGACGAGACAACTTCCCCTAGTGCTTGATCTGGTGTCCTGTGATGAACTTATCAACAATTTCACAAAACAAAGCAAGGAAACCACATCTGAAGCAAGCATGCAAACAGAGATGCACTAAACTTGCAGTGGCCCTTTAGGTCACCGAGTAGCAGCATATAGATTAGCATGATCTTGCCAAAAAGCATCTCTTCTGTGGCCTCCTAAACCAGCCCTCAGGCTGCCCTGCCTATCTTGAGCAGCATAAAGAACCCAAAAGAAAACCGCTGGCCTAAGCTCTTCTGAGCAAACTTACCCTGGAAGAAGCATGGTTTCCCTTCTGACCCCTGCACAACACTGCAGAGACACTACAACTAATAGAAATGTCTCTTGGGCAGTCATTATAGCATGTGCAGCTTGGTGGACATATCAAAAGCATAAAAGGAAAATAAAGTTCCTATGTGGATAATCAAAAAACAAGTACCTTGTTTTTAAGTTACTGGCAAAATGGGAAATTAATTGTATTTTCAGGCATTTCAGACAGCAAACGGCAAAAGTCTCAAAGGTTGTTTATTGTGAAACAGAACAGAAGCATCAGTGCTCATCAGCAGCTCATTGGCTTGCACATTCCCCTGAAATAAGGGAGAGCTTGTCTCCTACTTCACTGCATGGATTTAAACCATAGCCTCCCTCCTCCTGGAGGAGGGCCTGACTCCCTGGGCTCTAGAAAACCCCAAGACAGAGCCATCCATTTAAAACTCAACCAGAACAATAGACACTTCAGAGTAATTGCACAGGGAGTGCAGCCCAGCACAAGAACACCAGCTTCCATTCTGGTGCTGCAATCAGTGCCAACTCTGTGTGATTTTAGCCTGAAAAAATAAACATATTCCACTTCAGAAGTGTCAGAATGAATCATGTCAATGCTCCAGAAGGAAAACACACTTCCCTAAACGCAGACCCAATGCATAAAAGTTTTGTGTTGGCCAAACCAGCATCCTCATCAATTAAACCATTTGTAAAAATCAGGCAAGCCCCAAGCAACCTGACCCTTGTTTCAGTGAGTAGCAAGATGGTACGGTTTCCAACCACCAGCCTTCTCACTATGGGCTTTTCTGGGGCCTTGTGAAGTCTGAAGCTCTGTCACCGTTCATTATGTCTCCCCTTGACATGGATGCTCCTGCAGGAGAGAGGCATCCATGCACTCCCCAGGAGCTCTGCACCCAACGAGGCAGATGCCAGTGATAATTCACATCCCCAGCTGCTGCTGCTTTCCCTTAGAAGTGGATCTTGTCAAGTCCCAGCAAACATGAGGAAGAGGCTGGGGGTTTGCTCTAGTATTCCTGCTCACACAAAGTTGCTGCTAAAAGCTGAAGAGGAGCCTTCCTGCCACAGCCCCTGGAACCAGCTCTGTGGCCCTGTGCGAGATGGTACGACACCACCAGAAACCTGCAAATGGCAGCCCCCTCGCAAAAGCACAGTGACACGTCTCCTTTGCATCACTGGTGACAACTTTGGTCCCTAGGGACAGACCCAACACACTCCTAGAGATGTCATGGGACACATCCAAGTTTGCCAGGCAGATAAACCCATGGTGTTCTGTCTCAAATACAGAAAACTGACTGGATCCAAATCCTTAAGCCAGCAATTGAAATAAGGACCTGCCATCCTCCTCCTCCTCTGCACCTGTTTACCTTCTCACCTGATCAATATACAATTATTTGTGGCAGCTCCTCACAAAACCTCCTTTTCTGGCAGCATGAAGCATGTCCAGGTGCATCTGCATTCTTAGACAGGCCACACTGTGCAGAACCAGCACTAAGTTCACATTTCACTTTTGAAAGCCTGTCTTCCTTTTAAAATATATCTGATGGTGGCTTTCAGGCTTATTTCATTGCAAACCTTAGGTGACCATAGAAATTATTAGATCATCACTGGTTCTTTCTTGCAATTACTTGAAGTTCTCATAGGTGTAGAGATGCATAAAAATTATTTTAGACTATTTCCACCCAGGTTATACCTCCAGAATCCATTTCTGCTGGTGGATTTTGCTAACATTTGGTTTGCACAGTGTAAAACATCAGCATCACTAGAGACACCCTCATCAGGCCCCTCAGCGATGACAGCCCACAGGCTCCTGCTGACCCGCAGTGGTGCAGGAGAGGCCATGCCATCACCTCCCCAGTCAGACCAGCAGAGCAGGGATCCCTCTGTCAAGCACCTTGAAGGCAGCCAGCAGAGCTCATAAATCACAGGCTCTTTGTCCCAGAGCATTCACAACACTAAGGGCAGAAAAAGGGAGATAAAATCTCTCCTGGTCTATGATGTCTAAAGCAGAGACTGAGCAAAGGCTTCAAATTGTATGCATCAGTATAGGTCTATTGATTCAAAAGAGATGACTCAACTTCCAAAAAATCTCTTGCTCAAGGTCATGGGCTGTAGCAAAGATGATCTCTGGGCACAGGTTTTCTTACATGAAAACACACCTTTAGCCACTCTCCATCCTTAGAACACATTAATGTAAAATGCAAGTGCTTGGATACCCTGCCAGACCTTGTGTGTGTCCAGGCCTTCAAGCTGAAAATTTCTAATTATAAACCACTGTGCAGTATAGTTCATGAGACAGAAATAAGGGCCCATCAAAAGTCTTGCACTTACTATCACAGAACTTCAGGAGTCTGCAGAGTAAACGGGAGAGAGATTGCTGGACAAGGCAGGAACAATCAGTAGTCCTGAATTATTCTGCAGAAAATCTCAATTGTATGGACCTGGAGGAACCATCAGATTTGAAAGAGTTAGAAGCTGTTCTGCTGTGCTGGAAAAAGCTGTTCTGCTGAAAACAGTAAAGTCATCTTCTCCTGAAAGCTGTGTGTCCTGGAGAACGTGGGGAGCAGGGATGTTCATCAGGAGACTGAGGGGTGGAAAGATAAACAAGAGACACAGGATGGGCAGTCAAACAAGGTGAAAACAGAAGTGTCCCCTTTGCCTGATGGCTAGTTTCCAATCATAAATACATTACAAAAAGAGACCTTTTGTGGGGGAAAACATAACATCCAGCTGATCTCCATTCTATCAGGGCACAGCTTATTCCTAGAAAAGGAAAAAGAAGATCAAAGGAAAAGATTAAAGGAAGCAAATTTCAATTTTGAACACAGTCTTAACATGATAGAAAGGGGTAGTAAGAACAGCTGAAAGACACTTGGGGTCTGGGAGAGATGCCCTGGCTGAAGGTACTGAAGAGTTTTCCATATTTGTCTGTTTTATTTTTAAACACCCAGAGCATTTGCTTGATCAACACTTCCTTGTAAAAGAAGGAAGCAGAGAAGTGAGAGGCTGTGCAGAGAGAGGTAAATGAGGTTGGAAACTGATGATCTTCCCAGCCATGAAAGTCAAAATTCCTACTTGAAACCAAATCCTCCTGGAGCGATACACAGGCATGGGGGAAAAGGGGAGGGAAGGAAAGAAGAAAGATTTATTACTTAAGCAGAACTGAAATTCTGATGAGAAAAAGGACTGTTCAATCCATGCCCAAATGTCAATGGCAGATCCGAATCTGGGTTGTCCTACTTCCCTCTCCTTTGCACGCATTAAAAAAAAAATACAGGGGAGGTGGTTGCAGTTTTTAAAGAGGAGGAAAAAAAGCCACCGAAGTCCCTTGATCTTATGAAGCCCTGAAGTCTTATATTCCATTTATAGCTTGAGCTGGAATGACATCCCCCTTGATTAGCAAGCTGTCCAATCCAGCTGCATGTATCAGGACTGTACGAGGCACTAAGTGAAATATATATATGCCCTTATAGAGTTTAGCACATCGGGTCCACCTCCAGGGCACAGGCTGTAGCTCATTCTGACCACTGCTCCTCTCCCGGGAATCACTTTTAAGGTTTGGGGGTTTTTTTAAGTTTGGGGGGGGGGGCACCTTTACTTTCAAGTTTAAGCAACACAAAATGGCACCAAAGAAGGATGTAAAGAAACCAGCAGCTGCAGCACCAGCACCCGCGCCAGCACCAGCACCCGCACCAGCTAAACCCAAAGAACCCGCAATCGATCTCAAGAGCATCAAGGTAAATGGGTGAACGTGTGCTGATTGTGGACCCAAAGCACTCCCAAAGGGGAAAGTTAGCAGAGTCCCAGCTGAGATCTGCTGTGAAATGTTGTGTGTGTTTGGTTCCGGTTTGGGGACTGCAGTGAAATGAATGAGTAACCTCAGTCAATGGATTTGTTGACCTGCCTGAGCTTTTGATTGTTTTAGTAGCTGGAGGGTTATAAGGCATGGCGCATGATATAACCCAAGAGTGAAGCCTGGTGATCTCAGAAGTATTTTGGAGTGTGGTCCTCAGAGCTTTTTACCAAATCAGTATCAGTCTGACCTCTTTGGTAAAGCTAAATTTAGAAGAAAAAAACAGCCACCCACCCCAGCCCCCTAAAGTAGGGGCATGAGGACAGGAAAGGGTTACTGAAACTTGAAATGCAATGTTTTTCCATAGTGCTGTACTAAACCCAAACCTCATTTTGCAGTTTTCTCTCAAATTCCTTTCCAAATTTTTGCCATCACTTGATGACCCTTTGGTCATGTGTTTTTAGATCAGCATGGCTTATCTTTAGAAGCAGAAACAAAACAAAACAGATTTTTTTTAAAAAGAGGGATTTGGCAGTTTCATCTATTATCTTTTTGTTTTCATAGTACAATAAACATTGATAGAGACCATGAGCTGGAAAGTCATGGATGGAAGCATTTCAAGTGATTTCCTCTCACCTTTGCTCAGAATTTGTAATTTGCTGCAAATTGAAAGCAACAAAGAGGAAGTCTTTTGGAGGCTTCCCTCTGACTGCGCTTCCTTTCGATCTCATACTGTCTTTAGACTTTCCGTGCCAAACTACATCACTGATTGTTGCCTTGACCCTTTGAAGAAAATTCCTCTATGTTGGGAAATTCTTTACTTAGGAAAGAGGAGACGGAGGTCAAGCAGTTAAAGAGATGAAGAGACAGACCAGTTTCTCCGGGTAGGACTATAAATAGTTATTCTCCACCTACCTGAGAAGCTGATTGGTCCCAGCACCAATTTGCTAAATTCTACATAAGGAATCATACCTATTATGGAGAAAAGAAGGAGTACAAAGACTCCTGTTAGGACTTAATAATTTTCCTCTCATGATGAATTCTGTTTCAGGTATCTTAATACATATAGTTCCAAGATCATGACCCATTTAGTGAAATTTCTTGAAGTTTACTTTAATTTCAGTGTTAGTATAGTCAGTATTTTTCGGAAACAGTATGTAGCTTCTCATAAGACTGAAGCTGAACGCACTGGCAAAGCAAAACAAGAGGAGGTAAAAAAAAAAAGACATTTAAGCATACTTTGAGCAATCATAGCAAAGGCTACATGAAAAGCTCACTGCTTTTGAGAATACTGTCTGAAAATTAGATTAGACCTCACATTTCACTCATCTCTAGAGATGAAGGGGAACATAAGCTAGATTTCCTTATAAATAATTTAATATGATTTGATAGCTTTCTATGTCCAGTTCATTAGGAGAAAATAGAATTTTCAACTCCAGTGATCCTAGCTAATCTATCTTTACATAAATAGACCTAATAGTACATTACCAGCTAAAAAATGGCAGGCTGCAGTCTGAGGCATCTCTGCAGTTCACTCCTTTACCCAGACAGCTCTCTATAATGGCAGGAAATATATAGTGGTAGCATAGAGAGAACGCTCCAGGTTTTGTCATATTCAGTCTGATAAAAGAAGATAGTCTCCCTAAATTCTTTCTTTTGAAAGATAATATCAGACAAAATACCTTCCCCTTTGAAGATGGAGAAAAACCTGGGCTAGTAAGACAAAAACTATTCTTTTAACACTAACAGCAGCACATAAGCGTTACTTTTCCTATTTGCAAATAAGTGAAGATACGAGCAGCATGATGGAGGTTACAGGACCACCCTGCAATACAGTGGGGGGCACAGCCCCCTCCCCTGCATGCTTATCACTAGCATATATCTTTCTACAAGTATCTCCTCCACTTTTCATCATGCCCTTACCTCAGAGGCACTGCAATGGTGGATGGAGCCCCCTAACCCCCGCAGCCGTGGCCACAAGGCGATACAGAAACCTGCTGCCCATAAGAGTGACACACAGCCCCTCTATCCCTCATCTACCCCTCTCACCTGAGACCCCACATCAGTCAAGGGCTGCTCAGGCAGAGTGTGGCACCTCCAGTGCTGGGCTTTTCAAGAAGGCACCAGAAACAATCATGGTGCCTTTCATCCTGCCTTGGAGCAGGGGCAGGGAGAGGACAACCTCCCAAGGTCTCAACCAGCCACCCTGGGTTATTCTTTTTCATTCTTAGAGAGCTCTGGCAGTGAAGGGAAACTGTTGTCTTATAAGTGATTTGTCTGGGAGATGTGGCAGAATCAGGAATCAAAATTTGCTGAGTCTTAGCCCAGTCCCTTCATTAGCATTAATTAATCCCAAATCCTTCCATTCAACCACTGAAGTCTCAGCATGGGAAAAGGCACAGCACCATTTCCAGCAAAACTTTGGAGCCAGGGAGTACATAAAACTAAGCTTTTGACCGGGACTCAATGAACGATCCTGTCCTGGGGCTCTTTGTGCTGATTTCCCAGGCATGGAGTCAAAGCCTCCAGCACTTCGAACAAGGGCATCAAGTGGGCTCTCCTCCACTCCCCAGGGAATTACTGGCCATGCCAGAGCTTGCTACTAATGAGAGGTGACTGGGAATGCAGCGCCGCAATGATTTGGGGAGCCACGCAGCAGGCAAACACACAGAAAGGCTTTGTTAGCTTTTATAAAGAGACATCCAAGCCCCTTCTAACTGTTACAGCTGGAGTGGGTAAGAGTAGAGCTGCCTAATAAGGGTTTACAACAGCCAAATAAGCCACATTTGGCAGTGCACTTCATTTTGAATTGGCATCAGAGATCATAATATTCTCCAAAACAAACAAGAAGGTGATTTACAAACACGGGTAGTGATTCTTTTGGTTGTACCCCTCCTCTCAGATGCCCTGCTTAGGCATCTTCAGGAAATCTGGTTTTCTGAGCCTTTTGGGGTGCACACTTTGTAAGTTTTTTGTTTTTTTGTTGTTTTTTTTTTTTTTCTTAAGAGGTCTCAAACTGGGTTCTTGCAAATGCAGGCACCCCAAAATTGCCTGTCATCATCAGAAGTTGTTACAGACCTCTCACCTTCTTCTGTTCTTTTTTTTTTTTTTCCCCGCTTTAATCCAATTAAAGCAAATAATTGGTGATTTGCTAGTACGAATAGCAGCTGGTACAGCATTTTCTACTTTTGAGCACCATCTATTGACGATGAAACTGAGTAACATGAATAAATGCTAAAGACTCAAATCTCTAAACTCAGCCCATTTTCAGCTCATCTTAGGTTACAGTACAACAACTACACAAGACAGTCAATGCAGGAAGGAAGAATTTGTTTTTAAATGAAAATGTAAAGACCCCTTCCCCTCTACTCAGGAAACAACATAAAACTCAATGTGCTTTGCATAAGACTTTCCAGACCAAATTTGTATTTCCAGCTTTCTTTATTACTAGCATGGCCTGGATTTAAACAATAAAGGTTAAAGATTAAATTATAACTGAGAAGAGTAGGTCCATCTGACAGTTACCACCAAGAATCAGTCATGAATAAAAGCAAAATGACCATATGGGTCATTTTTCTATAGAGACCTCCAAGAATTCTTAAAACTGTGGCCAAGGACACTCCCAAAAAGACAGCTTATCTGTTTTGTCAGCTTTCTTCTCCCACATCAACCCAACTGAGAAGAAACATTGAGTTGATGAACTGCACTACTATGGGTCTATGTTTGCAATAACTGGCATGAGACATTACTGATGAGGATTTCTCATGCTTGATTTTGCAACCGAGACATTGGGAAATGGATAGACTTCATATTGCCCCAATCGATTTCAGGAAAAGCGTGGGGTTTTTTACTGGATATCCAAGGGCCTTCCCAGAACATGCAACCAGTCCTTGGACCAAGCCTAGGCTCACAGCATTAACTGCAATGTTTTGGGATCTGCGTGCTGGAGATGTTGAGGGCAGTGCTTTATAGGCTTCTGCTCCACAGATGGTGATCTGAATGTGTAGCACCCTGAGCAGTGTCACACTAGGCCCTTTACTTTGACAATACACGAGTATCCTCTTGAGCAGAGTTTGGGTTCTTGCAAGCTTCCATGGTGTAGGTGATGTTCATTTGGTACACAAGGCTTCCCATGCTTCTCAAGACTGAAATACCATGACACCAATTATGCCATGCCCAACTGCAGATAAGCTACCTACATCTTTAGGGGGAAAATACTTAAAAACTATAAACTAGTAAAGACTTGCTAAGGCCTTATGCAACTGTGTGATGCATGATGAAGCCTGCTGCATGGAAACAAACCTTTGTGATCATTTCTTTTTAAATACAGAGCTCTTAAGGTAGTAAAAAATGTTTCTTCAAGTGTCCTTCATTCTTTTTACATTCACTACTCAAGTAGGTCATCTCTGAACAGACATTGTATTGGACATAACCAGAGAGAGAAACTCACTAAAATGCACTGACAGAAAGCTGCTGGGCTGGAGGGCAAGCAGGACTGCGAATGTCAGCTGAAGCGCTCAGAGAGCTATGACGCTGCAGACAAACTCCATGTGAAGCTGTGGAGTGAGAACAGGAATGTTAACAGTAGGTTCGCTCATAGTGCTAAGGGCTTTCTTAGGAACTGGCAGGTTTTTGCCTGGAATTTTTGGCACAGGCCTTCAGATTATGCCTGATCCAGCTCCAGCAATGACTCCAGAAAGATTCCCTAGGACTGATATACCCATTGGACAAGGTCACCCAAGTGCCAAGTGCCCTTCCAGGTAGGAAGGGGACAAGCACAAATATGACTTAGCCTTATGAGATACAAAGATACCTGTCTGATGCCATCCAGACCATCTTCCTGCTACCGCTTTGATACTGAGATACGACGCCATTCGGGATCCACCCCAGAGCAGAGTTGGCCCTGTGAACCCTGCCACTGATGCCAGACCCACGTTGATGGCAGTTCTAAATCACTGCACAGGCAAGGCGTGGCATGTATGTGTCCCAGAACAGGTAACCTGGACATCAGACTCAGATATACACCAAGACATCACTTCAGGACACTGTTGAAAACCAGAAGGAAAAGCAAAACAGAAAAGCCACCGCTTAGTTTTCTTTACAAATTTTTCAGAACTTTGCCTCCTTTTCCTCCTGAAGTGCTGCGAAGCAAAGAGTACCTCAAAAGTAGGGACTGCCCTTATATATTAGCAGACACTTTTTCTTACGTCTGCTAAACTGAAAAATCATTTGGAAAATAATGATTTTTAAATTTTTTTTTTTTTTTAGAAGATCCATTCTTAGTAATTCACAGCTGCCAGCTTTGGCAGCATTTAAAAAAAAATACATATAGCCTTTGAAGGGTCTGGGAAGTGACAAACTTTGGTAGAAACAGTGCAATTTAAAGTGAATTACACAGAGAGTAACATTTCAAGAGCTCACAGAGTAATTTCAAGTGTTAACAGTGGTTGTGTGGCAAAGCCTTTCTCCCATCAACTAATAAATCAAAACAACCCCACAATATTACTAGAATTCTCTTTTAAAACCTCTTAGAGCACAGAGAGATTGTTACACATAGTAACAAGATACCTGAGTTTATTTTACGTAAGGCAAGAAGGTGGTGACTGATTTAGCCAATGACAAGTAAAGAAAAAAGTTGTCTGTAAGGAGATATGAAACAACCAAGCTGGAAATTTGCCCCCACTCCACTGAGGCTTTATTACATCTTACACCCATTGCCAAAAAGCACTTTCAACTGGCTGGTTTACCACATAGCACTTAAATGTCAAGTAGCAATAGTTTAAATAATGTTAATACTCTAACACTGCCGCTGGGAGGCATGTTAAAACAACGGATCCCTCTGAAAGCAGGGCTCCAGAGCCTCACTTTTCCTAGCACATCTAAATTATACGCATTTACGCAAAACTAAATGCAACTAGAGAGGTGACACGTTTACAAATGAACATAACTGAACACACTTCCCCCTAGAAGCTAATGAAATCGCTTCAAAATGGTATGATCAACAGTGCAGCTAGAGCACATTTCACTCCCAGGTAAATATTTCAGAAGGACACATTAATTAATAAGGAAAGCTTATCCAAAAGTTTTTGCACAACTGTAAAGCAACTGTGAAGACCAAAGCTTTAAAAGTAAACAGACTGGAAAGTTACACAGAATTAGCTTAGAAAAAATTCAAATTCATCTGCAGTTAAGTCCATTAAACTCTAAGAGATTTTGAACTATTCTTCCAAACCTCATGGTATCTGACACACGCAATTTTCTCTATTAATGGTGGTCATTTTGATTCTTTCTTCAACTGTATTTCCAGGTAGCTCTGTTCTCAAAACAGAGCTCTCTTTCTCAAGAGCTCATCTGCTCCTTATGTTTCTCCACCTCATAAAAGACATGGGGCTAAATCCATCATGCTGTTGATTCTTACTTAAATGAGAAGTAGCCTCTCTAAAATGTGTGGCATCGATTGCACAAGTTATCGAACTGGGGTGAGGGACAGGAGAATGACAGCCTGCTTTTCAGAGGTGTTTGAAAGCTGTGTAATCCTGCACTCAGTGATGTCTACTAGAAAATATGTGCAGCTGTATTAATCAAGGAGAAGGCATTAATGGCGACCAGGTATCAAATGAACTGCTGCAGGCACAATCCTAGCTTATCTCTACCCAAAAATAAAAAAGGCCCTCTAGTTTCAAATAGAAGGCAGTATATACAATGACTGTCCTAGGGGACTCTCCAATTTTCTCCTCTCTGATTTTCCAAGATATCTGATATGTTCTCAGTCTCTTCTAGAGACAGTACCTTGCAATATCTGGTGACTCTAATAAAATCCTAAAATGATTCCCTTTTCTGTAATTCACCCAAAGGGTAACAAGCAGGTGGAGCAGCTTGAATGTTTCAACTCCCAGTAGAATCTTTTCCCAGGTCTTTTCACCCTGTCCAGACATTTACACATTTACAGTGAGCAAAAAGCAACTGTCACTCAGCACAGCTGTACCCAGACCCAGTGCCCATCAGCCTAAATAGGTGAGCACAGCACCACAGTGCAAAGGTCAGAGCCCTAAGGCCCGTGAATCAGTGATTTGTCGGGAAATTAAGAACTTGGATAATAAAGGTTTGTGTGGATTGGGTCTTCTGCTTAGCTGGTGATAAAGAGTTGCATACAACTCTATGCAACCCATCTTATATAACTGGGACCCCATCAAAATGCCTCTGACAACAAGCAACAAGATGACTAGAAGGTGTTCACAAACTGTACAGGGAAAAGCCTTAATGTTAAAAACAAAATAAAAAAAAAATATCCCAAACCACACCAAGTTTTTCTTTGGCACAGATAACCTTCTGGATAATAACTTTGTCCATAAATAAGGGATAAGCCAAGTTAGAGAAACCCAGATCCTTCTGGTCTTTCCATGTGTTGCAGCTCCTTCCACCTGGCATTATTTCTGCTGGGGGGGTGGAGCAGGGGCATTCATTTTTTTTAAACAAAACTCCCTGAAATTTCAAAATCTTTCCTAAAGCCTGGAGATTCGTCATGTCCTCTGACAACGCAGAGAATACTGCCAGGATCAGATCGCTGCAAAATACTTCTTCCTACATTCTAACATTTAAGAAAACTCCTTGCAGAATCTGAAATCTTACCTTTAATTTATTTTAAGGAGGGTTTGAATGATTTTCTATACTGAGGCCATTTGTAGGTGCCCTTGCTCAGAGCGAGTAGCATTTTAAGCCCCCAACAGCTCCTGTTGGCTTAAAGCAGGGTGATTCTTAATTCCAGTGGATGCAACATGCCCATGATAGAAAATTTATTCCCAGCAAAACTCTGTCTAGTGAGCTTTTGTTCAAGAATCAGGGCTGATGTGGTGCACTGGTATTTCGTCATCTAAATTCTGAGCCAGTCTCACATGGTCAAAAGATCAATCAGCTTATACATACACACCTCTCAATTTATATATATTTGATAGTCCATTCAAGCCAGATGGCTAATCCAGGTATCAGTTTTTTACACCCAAGACAAATACACCCTGATTATTTTCTGCTTAGCATCTTAATATCTTTTGGGATGAGTTTTATTGTAGACAACCATAAAGTTTATCTGGAAATAAGAAAAAAAATGTTAAAAAAATTTACTCTAAGTTTTCCTTCAAAAAAAATCTTTTAAAAATCCTGTTTTCAGGGGAACATTTCCCAGTAGCCAGGACTGGAGAGCAAGAGGCTGAGAGCAGAAGGAAAATTCCACAAAAGGCAACACACTGCATTGACCCAGGCAACATTTCAGCTCTGCCAAAGTCTTTAGAAAGCTCCTCTGTTAATGCATTGGTACTGATGGCCAAGATCTATATTAGATTTCTCACTGCCTGAGTTCCAGCCCCAGCCAGTATTAATCAGGAGGTCTGCACTGTGCTAAACCTATATGAGCAAATTCAGACAAAAGCATCAACCCTTTTCTATGCAACCACACCTGCTCATGGCTACACTTTGCTTTGAATACATCTCTGTTCCCACATGCTAATAGATGAAAAATAGCAGAAAACTGAGAAGGATTGGCAGTGGAGCATTTTTCATAGTATATTTTCCAGATATTTCTCAAAAAATGCAAATAATTTGTTTGGACAGAATGTTTTTTTCAGCTAAAATGGTGAGCTTAGGAAAACTCTTTGCAGTTGTATCTTTAGACTTTAAAATAGGAGATAGGAGGTTAAGGTCTCAAATCCAACCAAATATTTTGACCTATTTTGATTGTTCAGTTTAAAAAACAACCCAACAAACCAGTAAAATTAAGTCTGCTCAGATATGATTCTTTCTTTCAGAGCCCTCAGTATACTGAGAAGAGACATTCACAAAGGTTATGCTTATCTTCAGGGTAACTAAGCGAGCTACAGGAGAAAACTTCCCTCACTAATCACATTTTGTCATTAGAAAACCAGGAGCAGTGAATGTTCAACAACAGAAATCAATAGAAATTAGAGAGGGGATTTGAATTTGCAACAGGGAGTCTGCTGTTGTCACACAACCATTCCCACTCCTGCTCCATGACACCCTTGACCCAGTTGAGGTGACAGGGAAAGGAAGTAGCTTAGAGCAAAGTTTTATAATCCTTTTACAATGTCTCACAGCATCAATTCAGAGATTTCACTTGGGCTTGGAGGATGTTACATGGTGGGACTAGATCTTTGCTACTGAAGAAGCTGCAACCTCTATCTCCTGCAACCTACCCAGAAACTTCCCACTTGCAGTCCCACCATGACGCCTTTACTCTGCAACCCAAAAAGCAAGTACCCCTTTCCCCACAATGAACAGTCATCCTTCCAGTTCACACAGATTTTTGGAGGGACTTGGCTTCTATGACAGCTTCTCCCTTGTCTCTGCATCACAAAAATCTTAGCAGCACCTTCTCTCACCACCAGTGAGCTCTGAGGCTCCCACACTGGTGCCCTGTCTAACCACAGCCCTAGAGGAAGTGTGTCCTAGAGAGCACAGGCTACCATGAATACAAATTTCCCACTGCCCTGCAGGTACACCTCCACATCAGCCGCTAACCTAGCAATACGGTTGGGTCCAAAATGCATGGATACTTTTTCCCTTAAAAACGTTCAAAATTTGGAAAACTTGACTGGCGCAGAGGAAGAGCTTCACAGTCGGACACCACCTCTGTCAACAGGTTAATCTGCTCCGTGCCAACAACTGGATCACACTGAGCAGACAAGAAGCAGCAGCGCCACTCATCTAATGTTGAGTGTGGTATCACCCATATAAGGGGTTGAGCAAGCCCAGCAAAGGTATGAGGACCATCCAGCCACATCAAACACACAACTTGCAAGCCACGTGTAAAACCAGCCAACTGGGCAAATAGATGGCACCTCTCACCCTCAACGCTCCTTGCTCGGTGACTTTACAGCTTATTGGAGAAATAAAATCCTTCCCTATAAGGAAGTCTTGGTAGGTCTGGACAAAGAATATCTCCTCAGGATGGACCCAGAAAGTGCTGACATGAATTGAACTTACTGCTTGCCAGTCGTCTCCAGCCTCCTAAAAATAGCCATCATAAGATGTCGATCAAGACATGGAACCTCCTGTCACTTTGCCCTAAGAAAGCTAAAGAACTCACCAAGGGGAGGGACCGCTTCCATCTGACACCTAATCCAGGCAATGTCGTCAGCACCGCCAGATAAATAAGGGGAAGAAAAGGCCAGGAAAGCAGGACCACTCTTGAGACCTCGCAGCTAATCCCTCCCGCCCGTCTGCTGCTCTGCTTTTCCAGCTCTCAACCATGGTGGGTCCACTGGAAAACTAATGGTTAGCAGCAAGCCAGTGTATTTTACAGAAGTAAATCAGGTTTCTTGCTCAAGCTAGTTCTAGAGGGAGGAAGGAGAGTCCAGAAGACAGTTTAGGTTTGCTTGGCTTGCCTCCTTAAGCCTAGAGGACTATGCAAGGTTTTCCAGTTAGCCTCGAGTTCTGCACCAGGCAATGGTAGACATGCGGCTCCTGCAGCTTCAGACAGAAGGGTTACAATTTGCTAGTGCTGTCTGCTAAGCAGTTTTTTGGTGTTTGGGGTTTTTGTTTGGGTTTTTTGTTTTGGGGTTTTGTTTTGGTTGCTTTGTTTTTGTTTTTGTTTTTTAATCAGATGCAACCTGCTAGTGGCACAGGAAAATAGTAATATTTTAATGTAAGAAAATATAATAGCTTAGTACTTTATGAAACAATGTACTGTCAAAAGCTATTTTGAAACACAAACTTTCAGGGATTGGTTTAATTATGTTAATGTAAAAAAGCTCCTTGTTAAGCAATAGTACTTCAAATGGTCTTAATAAAATGTATCTATACTAACACAGTAAGTGACCTGATGGTACATTAACGACTTCTTTGTTAGTTACAAGACTTTAGATTTTTGTTGCTTCTAGCCACCACACTGTCTTTCCCTGGGATACAAATTTTAATGAAATCTTTAAGAGTAGACCCAGTGATGCAATTTTACAAGGCAAGTTGCTAGTTTAGGTTGTTATGGCCTAGTTACATCAAGCAAGACAGATGTGAGAGTGTTCAGCTACTTGTACTATTTGCTTTCTCTCAGTGCATTTTTAGCAGTACTAGTTCTCTTTTTTTTTCTCTCTCTTTCTTCCCAACTGCAGTCCTTCACTCCTGACCAAATTAATGGTAAGTGAAATGAAAGTTAAATTTTAACAGGGGGCAGGAGGGGGAACATAATGGCTACTGAATACTAAATAATCACTAGTCTTAACAGCTCTTTTGCTATCTGCATTACTTCTGCGCATCTGACAAGCCACATTTTTGCTGTTTTGGAAGATGACTCATGGATTGAGCTGGATGCTTTAGAAAACAAACAAGTTCTCCCCCAGCCCCCCCTTCCTAAGCTATTTTTTGTGATTGATTTCCTTCCAACAGATCGAGTTCTCCAAGGAGCAACAGGATGGTAAGTTACAAGAGAGCCAATGTGTTTTACATGTACATGGGTTCAGAGAGTAGCTACAGGCTCAGAAGTTTAACCTTTATGAAATGATGAGCTAGGACTTCAGCTGGTATAAATCACCACACTCTTGACTTCAGAGGAGCAGTGCTGACATGCTGAACAAGAATTTGACTGTAGATTTATATGTAATTTATCTGGGTGCTTATGTGCTGCCCAAGCCAAGAATTTAATGCCATGGTATGAAGAGGAAATACGCTGGTGTTACCAGCTCTACCCTACTGAACTTCTTTCAGTTGTGCTCCTATACCCATTCATAAGGATACCGAAAATGGGTCTTGCATTTAAAAGTCATAGGGGAAACAGGCAGATGAAGGAGGGAGTGGGCTGAAAGTTTAACTTAGCTGCAGTGACACTGCAATTTAACATGAACACAAGATGCAAGAGGCCTACATGTTGCTTCTGCCAGGAGGTGTTGTGGAAGAGGAGGAACAGAGGCTGTTTTACTGTAAATACATTAACGAAGCATGGAAATAGTTAGCAAATGAGTGACTTGTGTAAACTGTTGCTTATAAAAACCATAGTCTGGATATGTTACAATTCTTGAGCATCTTGCTGTATTCTCTGCTTTACAAGCCACCAGCAAGTTACATTTTTTTTTCTTCAATCTGCTAGAAAGATACAATTAAAAATTCTGATATGAACAAAAATCCCCATTGAAGCTCTGGAAATCTAAGTTGGAGTGTTTTAAACATCCTAAGAGATGCATTTGGGCTATATGAAATAATATGGGTTTAAAAAAATGTCAAAAATTCAGTAGCAAAAATAGTAGATGTCTCACTGTGAATTACGTATTTAGAATGGAAGATACAACAATTTACAGAGGGAGAGGAATAGCTAGAAGCAGGTCTTAAGAGAGCCCTAAACTTCCTGAACACCAGCCTGCTCTGGGCTATACCATCAAAGCAAGAAGGAGAGGTATAATGCAGTGAGACTGGAAACATTTCTCTTCCTGCACTCCAAACAGTCCTGGTCACAAAGAAAATAATTTGGACTCTTCCTCTCTTTTGAATTCTGAAATTTTTACAAAAGAGTTGGGAGGATTTATGGAAAAATGGCATCAATTCAAAGCTGCTGGCAATGTATAACAAAGAAAAATATTTCTTTCAGTTTCCCTACATATTTCAGATCATCCAGCTGCTATAATTCTGTGATGATTGAACGAAGCAGTGGAGCAATTGGAAACTAGTTGACAGAGGGAGAATTTCCCAGGATCTGAGATGTCCCACCCTCAGGAACTGTTTCCATCCATACAGGCTGATGCACCAGCTGCTGGGTAGCACCCTCCTCAGGGGGGGATTTCAGATGTGCTTATTCCAGCAGAGGTATAGACTAGGACCAGCTATATACGTTAGAAAAACCACAAGTCTAAAAATAAAAACCCCACAGCAAAGATTTATTGTGGTGAAATGCATGCCTGGGAGACAAAAATAAAATCAGTCATTTCCTCTAAGCTGGGGAGCAGTGTTCAGAACCCAGTGAACACAAAACTTCACTGGATTTACAAAACAAAGAAACTCTCCTGATGGCTTTGTTAACAGCAAAATGCCATTGTTTTATACCTTGCTCTGGCTAAATGTCATTAATGCACCAGATGAAAGATTGGATCATATGGTATAAATCATTACAGTTCTATTGACCTCAGCTGCTAGAGCAGGAGCTGATATCAAGTTGGTATATTGTAAGGGGAAGCTCTACACAGGTCCAGAAGGCCTTGATTTCATACCCTGCAATAAAAGCTGTAAGGGGAGAGAGTTAGCAGTAAAGTGTTATAGGTCTCTCACATCAGACAGTAAGAGGATTAGTTTCAGATGTATTAGATCACAGCCTAGCAGACTGACATCCTGCATCAGTGGTTTTACTGGGTGCCAGCAACTCCTCCACTAAGGCAGTGTATGGATGGCTAAAGCAAGAACCTAAATACCTTTGTCACATGTCCCCAGCACAAGATGAATGAAGACATGATTTGAAATATGGTTTATTACTACTAAATCTGCCCCAAGGCACAAAGAACATTCCACCTACACAAGCTGTGAAACACAAAGCCTGTCCAGCTACTGGAAGCACATCATGGACAAGAGAAAGACATTTCACCTGCTTTACTTGGATCTAAAACACAGCATCATCAGACACTGCAGTGCAGAAAAGATCAACAGCACAGTCCAAGATGCTCTTGATGTACAAGGTTTCAAGATGGCTTTTTAGCTAGATCTGTAACTCTTGCCCCCCTTTAAAAAAAAACAAACAAACAAAAAAAACCCCCTACATTTGTTTATTCATTGCAACAAATACTCTGAAAAACCCTGAAAAATATAGGAAGATGTTTAATACTGAATTTTGCAATAGAGGATGAAGACTGGTAATGCAATGAAGACAGCCATCTGTGCTGATTTTTGTAGGAGAAATGTCCATACTTCGAGTCCTTGGTCAGCATCAAAGAGAAAATAAGAGAACATTGATCACTTGGCAGCACTGAAAGAAGCAAAGTCTTGAAGTGCACACACCAGAAATGCACTGAAACAAGGCACCATGCAATACTACCACTGGAAAAGCTGGATATTCATGCATCTGTAAGAAGCAGGGACAGAATGCAAAGGGCAGGGAAGAGAAGGAACAAACATGGGTAGAAATGTCATTGTAGGCAACTTTAAGGGAAAGCAAAAATAGAAGCACCTTCAAGTTTCCTATTAGTACTGTGCAGTTGAGATGTTGGGATTGCAGGCAGGACCCAACAAAGCAGGCAGATGTTTTGTACTGCTGGGTGCTTTGATAGAAGAGTCTGTCCTCTGGTGAGATAAGGTGGCGTAGATAATAACATTTTTACCTTCTGCTGCTATGTCATGTAAAGAAACCTGTTCTTGCATATCAGTGTTTGTACAAAGCTTAACTTTCCCCGTGTTTGGAATAACTACAGCGTCAATCACAAAGCTATTGATGGCTATTAGAGCCAGAAGAGCTATGAAAGGTAGATATAAAAGTTTAAAAATAGTGAAACCAAAATGTCAGAGGGGAGGAATTCTTCTTGGGATTGTGGGCCAACCATTCCCCTGGTTAACTCCCTCAGAGCTGGTGGAACAGTGCCAAGAGACAACAGGCTCACATCTTTGTCAATGAAACTTGTCAATAGGGAGCTGCCTGGCTCAATTTAACTGTTGCTCTTCCCTTGCAGACTTCAAGGAGGCCTTCCTCCTCTTTGACAGGACTGGTGATGCCAAGATCACCCTGAGCCAGGTTGGCGATATCGTCCGGGCACTGGGGCAGAACCCTACAAATGCCGAGATCAACAAGATCCTGGGCAACCCCAGCAAAGAGGGTAAGTACCCTGCAGCAACAGTACATGATGATGGGGAATACAGTGCTCAGAAAGAGACAAACTTTCTCCTTAGGATATGGAGAACTCTCTGTAGGGTCTGTTTTGGTGTCAGCTTGGTGTAGGGGTAACACACACTCATTGCTGCTCACAGTCCACTTGTGCCCCAGCCCTTGCTGAGGAGCTCTAGGTCCATTTCTAACAGCTGATGCTCAGCTCTTCAGATCCTTCCAGTGCAGGATCTTTTGCATAAGCCAAGACATGCCCTGGGACTGGAAACCCACCTGTATATTTCTGCTGACTGGGGTGGTCTCCTCGAAGCTCCTACAAACCTGGGCATGCTGAGGTATATGTTGGTCATTTATTATAGCAGCCATTTTCTGTGTCTTTTTCTCCCCTCTTAGAGGTAAAAGAAATGGTAAATACTGTAGTCATCTCCTCCTAACAAGGACCTAGCTGTAGGTGATCCCTGATTTCAGTCATGCAGAACCATATTAAGATCATTTAAATTATATCCAAACCCTCAGGCCTGGTAAAGGTGGCTCTGAGGAACAATTCAGAAGACCTGAGTTAATCATTAGCACCAGCAAGAAACACTGAGCAGAGGACTAACACAGAGGTGAGACTATGACAGTACTTTAAGTGGCTACAGTAATAACTAACAGTGATTTTGATATAGCTGGGTAGTAAAATAGTTTCTGTAACAGCTTTATATTCAAAACTCTCTCGCTTGTTTCCATCTATTATATTTTATCACTGTCCAGATGAAGGCTGCTCTTTGCAAAGATCCAGGAGAAAGAAAAAAACAAGAAAGAAAACAGGACAAAAAAATCCTTCTTTGTGGCAGCCTTTCTCCAACAATAAGCATTTGGGGAAGGTGTCACTGAGGACTACAGCTTCTGGCTCATGAGAACAAAGTGTTTAGATGCACTGAACTTATGAGTCCTTAAACCCCTCCAATGAATATGTCAATGGTAAATTTGGACACCACCCCCACTGGACATTCCTATTTTTAATTAGTTTATTCTTTTGATAACAGTCTACCACATTCAAGAGACCCCAAAGAAGTCAGTAACATGACAGAAACTTCAGGGGCTTATCTAAGTCACAACATCCCACTCTGGTTACCTTTTCCCACTGTCAGAGCTCAAGATTTCTGTTTTACTGTATTCTGTAGTTCCCCCACTTCCAAAATCCTTTCAAATATTCATTTCTGAAAGAAAAATACAACATGCATATAAGCATATAAAATTATGTGAGAAGAGGGCTGGAGCAAGGATGTGAAAAATCAGATGGATATGAAAAATAACTCCCACAATAAGAGATAATCCAGACTCTGCAAAGAAACCACCAAATTCTGAGGCAAAGACTAGCGTAGAGGATAGAAAGATGCATGCAAATGCAGTGGGGGGGCTCCCTCACATTTCAGGGCAAATATCCCAACAGAACACACATAGAAGTGTCTAGCATGTAGCAACTGGTGCTTTCTTTCCAGAGATGAATGCCAAGAAAATTACTTTTGAAGAGTTCTTGCCCATGTTGCAAGCAGCTGCTAACAACAAGGACCAGGGTACCTATGAAGACTTTGTTGAAGGTCTGCGTGTCTTCGACAAGGAAGGCAATGGCACAGTCATGGGGGCTGAACTCCGTCACGTACTTGCTACTCTGGGTAAGGGATTATCATCTCTGTGAGCACTTTAAAAATTGCTGCTGTTTGAAGGCATGAGAGAGGGAAGAAAGGTATTTTAACCAATTTGGAGAGGTAGGAGGCTACAAAGCCAGACAAGACTCTGCGTTTCCTAACTGGGAATCCACAAGGAAAGCAAACACAAAACTGAGTAGAAATCCCAAAGGAAAAGGTTTGGTTTATTACTTCTAGTTTCAGACTAGGTATTAAGAAAGCCTGTTATCTGAGGAATAGAGAAATACACCTCCATGACGTAACGCACATGGACTAAGGCAGAGGATTTGCTGCACAGTTTCTTTACTCTGAGGAATAACTAGAATCCCTGTGTCTATATGCATGTGCAGAACTTTTAAAAAAAGATAAAATTAATAAAGCTCAGTTCATATATAGGTCTTTTTGTTAACTGACTCAGAAAATAAGGAAAGCCTTTGGAAAAGCTGTAGGGTTCACACAGCCTGTGTGTCTGTGGAAGAATTAACAAAGCTCTCTCCATTCTCCAGGTGAGAGGATGACAGAAGAGGAAGTAGAAGAACTTATGAAAGGTCAGGAAGACTCCAACGGCTGCATCAACTATGAAGGTAGGTGCAAGAATTCAACACCCTCATCCTACATTTCTTCTTTCTCTTGCAGAGTTCCATGGCAGTTAGCTTTTAGCTTCTCAGGCAAATTACTGTCAGTGCTAAGGTAACGGTTGGACTAGATGATCTTCAAAGTCCTTTCCAACCTAGACGATTCTGTGAAATCAGACGAAGCTACAGCTGAGTTAGGTAGAAAAGTTTATGCATGAAAATGACCGTTGCAATATGCTTAGCCTGCAGCCACACCACTCAAGAGGCTAGATTCAGCCACATCAGAGAAGGCTACTTCGGTCATTGTCAGCTCTCTAGAATCTCTGACTTTCTGTAGAGCAGTTGCAGTGATTGGAATCGGTTCTATAGCTAATGCTTAGACATATATTTAATTTTATCACACTTAAGCAGGAAGAGAATTTGATTTGTACATTAAACACTTAGAACTTTCTATCACATTGTTGGGTAAAATCTGATCGGGAAAAGTGTTTTTAATGCCATCAGCTCATGACCAGCTGTTATTTGTAAATTATTTCCCAAAGTAATATTTACTGCTCCTTCTAACTAGCATATCTGTATTTCTCCACAGCATTTGTAAAGCACATCTTGTCTGTCTAAGAGGCCTTCCCCAGACACCAAACGGTATGTTCTTCTCATCTGCACACTTAACCTTGTGTTTGCTATGTTTAAAGGCTTCTACATGCCCATGGCCAGATATAGGTTACCAAACCAACATGACACCATCTCCCCAGTGATTCAAATAGAACAAAATCAGACTGTTGAACAAGAGCAAAGAGAACAGGAGTGCAGATTCCTGGGTCTTGTTCACAGCTCTGTAACTGGTTGGAAACTGTGTTTAGTGATTTTCAAGTATACCCAAACTGTGAAAAGAAATGCTCAGTTTATTCATGAGCATGAAAATGCTCAGGCTTAGATATCACCTAGATCTCTGTTGTCATACAAAATTAGAGCTTAAGCTATTCAAAATGACAGCCTGAGACATTTATTCTATATGTGGAGATTTTTTATATTAAAAAAAAAAAAAGGAAATCAAAGCAACACTTTCTGATAATTTGTAGATTTCTGTAAAGACCAAGTAGCCTGAATACCTGTGTGAACTACTGAGAACAATTCTTCAAATAATAATCTGAAAAAGAGTATTCTAACTGTCATGATCAATAGTCAAAATAGGGCTTCAGAAGTACCCAATCAGTTAACAGTTCTTCTACAAGTAGGGAAAAAACAACAAAAAAAACAACCTTGATATGCTGCTATTTCGTCCAAAGAAAAACCCAGCAGCTGTCTTTTAAAATGCAAACATGAAATACTGTGGGTCTGTGGGCTTATTTGAACTAGCTATTTGATCCCAGGAATGTCACATGCACAACTCCTTTATGAAACAACACACACCTCAAAATAGAAATCAAGGGCTCAGTTTGTCATTTTCTAAGTGTTTATTCAGCCAATGTTGACTCCAAGTCCAACTCTCCCATTCCTTCCCAGAACAAGTCAAATTCAGAAAGACCAGATGGCACTCAAGATTTGCCTGAAATTCTTGCTCAGTCTGTCACCATCAACATGGAAACTGTATAGAACTGGATGACGTGCCTCCAATCCCACCACTTTTTACCAGTGCATCCACAGGTATCACCTCTGGGTCACTACACTTTCATTTAAAAAACCTGAACTTTCACAAGGCAAGCTAGATGGAATAAACTGCTACCACCCAGGATCCATCCATCCCAAGCAACTCTTTCCATGTTGTTTGCATTGAAGCAATGTAATCTATTGGAAAAATAAAGCATCAATAAATCCCTGTGGTCACTTTGTGGCTATAAAGTCTTTTTTCCCTCTAAAGCTGTTCAAACCCACTCAAAGCAGCACTCAGCACTTAATTTATTTTCTCTGTATACTGTGTTTCACAAAATAAAGTTTTACGGGAAAAAAAAAGAAAAAAAAAAAAAAAGGACATCTCCAGGAGGTCACTCTACTTAATCCAAATGAAAAGTGTTTTCTTTGGGGACTGGGAGAAGTAGTAATTAGGAAACTGCCACCTCCATCAGCACTTTTGGGAGGAGACCTGGTAGCTGGTGTCAGAGTAGCTCCCAAGGTGGCACCTGCCCTGGTGCACCAGGCAAGACCCAAAACCAGTCAGGGTGGCCCTGATGCAGAGGGAGATCATGAGAGCGACTCTTCCCAGCAAAACCTCCTCTGTAATGCTGCAACAGCAGGTCCACAGCACTATTAAAAAGGATCCTAGCTACCACCTGTATTTATAGCTTTATGGACAACTAGAAAAAGCAGTCATGAATATCAGCCACCCTGAAAGGCTCTGTATGTGGGAATGGGCCCTGGGGCCATCAGTCCCTGGGCCATGGTGAAAGTAGTCCAGCAGCGACGGTGAGAATAACCAGCTCTCAGGGATGTATTGTTACCTGCACATTCTCACCTTTAAATGCTTCCTTAAGCATTCATGAAACTGCCTTAATTCCCATCCGAGTGTCAGCTTGTTCTATTATAATCTGACTTCACCTTATTAAGTTACTATGCACAAAATGACCGTAATTGAAGTGCCAACAGGTGCAGCAGCGCACAGCAGGGGCAGCTGGCACCAGAATAAACTGCAGCCATTGAAACTGCAGCTGTCTCTTTTCCAATGCTTCCCAAATAAACCCTATTTAAACCCTCACCATGCTGGTAGACAGGGCCAAAGGAATCTCTGAATTATACCCTGCCCAGAGACTTATGCCAGCAGGTAGTTTACAGAGGGTTATGATTGCTATATGCACAATGGGAAAAACCCTTGATAAAAAAAAAGAAAAAAAAAAAAGGAAGTTGTTATTTAACCTTATTCTAAAGGGGCAGTGAAAGAAAGTGTGAGATACATTAAAGCAAGTTATCTGCAGGGTCTTGGCCTGAAGAGCATTTCTCAAGGGACTGATAGACACCCTTACTGCTTCCTGACATACGGCCTAGACACACATGCTCCAAGAAGTTCCTCTTTCCAAAAAAGTGTGGAACTCGGTGGGAAAGCAAACAAACAAAAACTAAAACGTTTCACCGTATATGCTGTCAGCAGTTACACTGCCCTGTCACGTAGACACAGAACCAGCCTAGCCCAAGGGTTGACACAGCCCTAAAGGAAAGGCTGAAATTTCCATCACATTGTCCTTTCTGAACTTTCAAGATTTATTAATTTCTAAAATATTTGGGCCCAAGCCCAGATGTCTTAACAAAATGGGATGACTTCTCATCAGTGCAGAAGCAGACAGATTTTTAAACCACACATTTTAAAAAACCTCACATTTATATTTTTGTTTAAAACAAAACGCCAGATTAAGAAATATAACCAGACTGACAGTATTTCTCTGAACTTTAATTACAAGGAATCAAAGCAATGTTACCTACACTACTCTTACTCTTCAAAAATTAAAGCAGAGATCTTTTTTCCAGACAAAACAGATGAAAATGAAGAGAATATTCCTTTCCCATTAAACTGAGAGTGTCTCAACGTATTTCAAATAGCTGCACAGGGAATGTCCTTTTATACTATCCAAAGGATTTAGTAATTTTTTAAAATCTCCACCTCAGATTTAGAGAGAGACATCTGAAAAAACGTCCATGGTTTTGTAAGACAAAAACATTCTGGGGCGATCTTAAATAATTCAGTAATTTATAAATAATGGCACTCCTTATATAGTAGCCTCTTTCAGCTAGTGACAGCTTCAGTGTAAACATTTATTTATTTATTTATTTATTTATAAAATGTAGAAATAAGATCTGTTGGAAATTTAGTGACATAGACCAAACCCAGATCTCTCTTTTGGTCAGCTTTAATTCCATCAATAAATCCCATCCAAAAGATACCCAACTTGAAAGCACAGTTTGGAAATGCCTAAACAGCTCTGGTGCCTCATCTGTAGGAGAGCAGGGAAACCTCCTACTTTGCCTCAAAACCATTTAAAGGTTGATCTTGATTCAACCTACTGCCTCCATACTAGTAACACAAGCATCTCTCAGAGCTCCAATCCTGGGGGTCCTCAAAAAAGGTGGCTTCCTCTTACATATTTTTATTCACCTAAGGAAAGAAATAGTCTGCACAAGTACCACTGCAGCCCACATGGCACTGTGGTCCCATGACTGAGCTCCTCCATTACCCGGAGGAACTGAAGACCCTGGCAGCTGGGGAAGGATGTCCTGCATTTGCTCAGGCTCCGAATGGAAAAAGTAATTCTCAGTCCCTGTCATCTGACACCTCTTGCTATCTTAACATTTGCTTTGTATTTTAAATAGAACATTGTTAATAAACATGCTTTCCATTACTCAATGTGTTTGACAGTTTTAACTCCTCGGGAGCAGGGCTAAAACCCCAGAGAAAGGTCAAGCTGTAAAACACTGGTCCTTGGTATGCCACAATGGACATGGCAACCAGCACCATGGAGCAGGTGCCCTGCAAAACTAGGGCAGAAAGGTCTGAACAATTGTGGAGAGGTGGCTACCAAGCCCAGGAATTCAATTCTGCTCTTGACACAGGCTGTATTCATTGAGAGCGAGCTACATTGAGAGCGAGCCACATATGAACAAAGATGCCTCTGCAGCTGTTTCTATCAAGCCAGGGATAGCTGAGAACCAACCCCCTGCCCCCCCCCAAGAGGGGGATTCATATGTACCAAGCAGGACAGATTTCAGACAGCAGGAGACTACCAGAGGAGCAGCTCCCCTCTGTCTAGCACCACTCAAAAGTCTGGATCCTCAGCTAGGACAAGGCAGAGGCTGGTTTGTGCTACTAACAGTGCTTTGCTTTGGAGATATCCCAAACCCAAATGGGCTTTCAGAGCTGTTCACAGTATCACCTACCATCAAAGAGACCATCAGGCACAGCCTCCTGTCCCTGTTGCCCCACTCACATTAGAGGTGATTTCCTCTTACATGTAGGAGTTGAGTGTCAGAAACACAGACACTGTGCTCTTAAAAGGAACAACTGTCTCTACTCTCCAACAATGTGCTCCCTAGTCTTGGACTAGATTTTAACTTAGTTTAGAAGAATGGAGTCCAGCCAGTGTTTGGTGCAGTTCTGTGCAGAAACAGAGACCAGGTGGACAGAAATGGGCATTTATCCAGGAAAACAAAGCACTCAGGCGTGCCTGATGTGTCGGGAGCGATTTTATGGTCTTACAGCACCTGAGTGTTGCACACAGCATGCTCCACCCACTGTCCCGAGCTCATTTGAGCAAAGGTTGTTCAGACATGTCTCCTCACAACCCTCACTGGGTAGCTTTCTTCTCTCACTCCCAGGAGCTGCTAGACACTGGTCATTTCTCACTCCCACCTACAGACTAAGAAAATAAGGCACAGCAACAGTCACTCTCCCCTAGAGCAAGAAGGAATGGGAAGTGTGCTAATTGACCTTAACACTGCAGGAGCTAGCGTATATACTCATTGTCACCTCACAGCATCAGCCCAAAGCTCTGAAGATTTGCCATTGATTTGGAGACATCTCCAACACTTCTATACAGCAGCAACATGCGATTATGTCCTGCCTGAGAGGTGCCTGACATCACTATATAACATCACCTGGGTGCTTCACACAGATCTGCCAGCCCTGATCCTCATGCTGTGATGGCAAACCCAAGAAGAAAAAGATGTCCTTTTTCTGTCAGGCAAACTTGGCTGTTCACATCATTAAGCTCTCTCAGCCTTCCTATCCATCTTCTCTGCATTAGTACAGAGGTATTAAAAAGACACAGTATGAACAACACTCCTGTCTGAACAAACTCCAGAAATGTAACCCTCCCAGTGATATAAACTTGCTACCACACCAAAATTTTTCCCTTTTCACAGAGCTCCCCTCTTATGGTATTTCAAATCATTATTACAGCAAGAGCAATTTTTCCAGTTCAGCAAGTTTTCAACCAAATCTTGGGCTTTAAACATAACACGTTCAAACAGTCTTCTTCCAAACACTATCTTACTGTCCATGCAGTCCTGCTGTAGCCTTAAATCTACACCCTTCTTATGCTGGGAGACTGACTTCTGTAGGGATACAAGAAACTGCTCACATATGTAATGAAGACAAGATGCTTCCTTAATAACCTATTATTTCTCATTTATTTTATAATGAAAAGGGCAATACTTTCTCATTTACCCAGTTACTTACACTTACTTCAAAACGAAATCAGAAATGTTGCTGAAAATATAAAATTTCACTCTCACATCCACCTTCTAGATTGTCACTGTACATATCAGACCACAGTTTATTAGATCACTAAACTGAACCTTCCATTACCAAAATCTATGGTTTGGGAGGATGGCATAGATTAGTTCATAAACATTTAATTTCTCCACCAGTGTCACAACAATGGGTAGCAGCACTCCCAAATCAAACTTTGTGGTAAAAGAAAAGCTATTGCCATTTCTCTGGAAAGGCCTTCCTCTAAGAAATGAATGAGGAATATCGGGAAAAACAAAAACACGTGTGTGTATTTCCTCAGCAGCACAAAAAGTATTTCAAGAGAGATCGTTCTTACTGGTTAAAAGAAACAGCAATGGCAATTATTATTTGCCATTATACTTTCAAACAGACTAATTAATTTTTACTGTGTCCTCATAGTTTACATACACTGTTTATTTCCTTAAGTGTGTACTGTCTTCTGCTGGATGAAAGGCATTTAGGAACAAAGAAATGTCACAGGGAGAACTGCAGTCAGTGGCACAGCTCCAAGGGATTCATCTCCTGCCCCTTCACAAACATCCACTGGAAGCTCACTTGGCTTGTTTCTGGTCTCATGAGTGAAACTGGACAACGAGGAGCACGTTAAGAAAGGGAACAGGACAGCTGGCAGCACAAAGTCTTGAGAAAGCCAATGACAGAAGCAGCACCTCATGGTGGCTCCTCAGCTATGTCCTCTAGAGCCATCTGGAGCATTTCTCCTCAGTGCACTGTTGTCTAGGCTGACCTTTTCCTTTCTCACCTCCCAGTCGTATGCCAGGCAGCAAAAGGGACAGACTGCTGTACCTCTGGTCTACATCAGAGTACACAGGTCTGCACAATTTCCAACCTCTTTTGAGCATAACTAGCAGGACAGTGTAGCACAGGTCACACCCATTTGCCATGAAGGCAGATCCGTAAGAGAAACAGAAGGGGAATGCATAACACTGCTTCTATCTCACCAGGTCTGGCCACACTTGAGGTTATTTTTCCAGGGCTCTGCTACTAGGACCAAGAGATCACAAGTGAACCCCAGGCATCCCATGGAATACGAAGAATAAATCTCTCCTTCATGGTTGCCATGAAACTTGTGAAGCATGCTTATCAGTGAAAAGGTGAAGTAACAAAGTACCCATAACTTGTTACATTTGGGGAAATAACTCTCATGTATTTAAGCCAATCACATTTAGGGGCTTTTGGACTTGAAACTCTATTCACATTTCATGTAGGATTGCAGTTGGGATCCATGGAATGCTTGCTCTGGGGAAGAAGCCTTTTGATAAGACCAATTAAAAAAAAAAATCCTTTTCAGAATAAAAGTATATTTTAGTTCAAAGCCTTTTCTAGAACTGGTACAGTTGCATGAGTTTCTCTTTAAAAACGTCTACAGAATAACCATGCTTAACTTTTCACAACAACATGTAAAGAAAGATAAAATACTGAAGAAACCCTGCAGTCAGGTGTAGCTTCTAGGAAGGTCAGTATAGCTCACAACCTCAAAAGTTAAACTTTAGTATCACAAACCCCCCTATCAGATGTCTGCTTCATTTCACATCCCCTGCATACACTTCAAAGCGGCATGACAGTGACCATCTCTGCTCACAGCTGCAGTGAGGATGGTGGTATTTAGTTTCCTATAACCTAGCTAATTAGCTAGTCATAACAACATAACCCCCACCCTCCCTGCAGTAAGTTTAGTGTGTCCGGGGACACCACATAGTATTAAATGCTTGGAGAGAGGCTACAGAGTGCCTGTGGGTCAGTTTTAAAGCCTTACAAGAAATTATGACAGAAGAAGGCATTAAAATAGCTACTAAAAAATAAATTGTCATCCACTCCATCATTAAAGTGCAGAATACTGTAGAGATCCACTTCCCAAAGTAAGCAAACAGTGTTTCTAGACTGTTTTCCAAAGTTCCAGGTACTCAGGACTCATAAAAGTTCTCTTTTTCTCTGAGGGGAAGCTCCTCTTTCCAGGCTCTCAGTCCCCATTAACTAAGCTCTTTTCCTGTTTCCAGGCTCTCAGCCCTTGTTAACTCTTTTCCTCTTTCCAGGCTCTCAGGCTGCATTAACTAAACTCTTCTTTCCAAGGCTCAAGCAAACACATGCTCCACTGAATCCCAAAACCCCATCAAAAATAAAAGCAAGCTACACATCTTTCCAGGTAAAGAGTTCATTGCTCCCTGTGCTGTTGTTACAGAAGATGTGCATATTTTAAACTGAGTATCATTCAAGGAACAACAGAAACACTGTGTACACATGCTACTGGAGAAGAAGTTGGGGATGGACAGTTTATGTTCACTCCTTCAGCTATTACACTCCTCAGCTTTACCAATTCAGAAACACAAAAACAAAATAAGTTTTCTTTTTTATCTTTCCCAATATCAGATCTCCAAACTGTTGCTCAGGAAGGCATTTTCTCTGGTTCTTTGACAAAAACAGATCCAGTTTTTCACTCCATACTATATTGAACACTAACATTTTTGAAATTGTTCTACTTCATGAAAATGACAGTGCTTATTAACTGCCTCATTAGTTTAAGTGGTTTCAATTCAAAGTTTCTCATCTGTAACATTCTTGTATATCTAAAAAAATAAGTTAGTTTTTAGAAGACAACAAATAAAACACCTCTGCCTTTGTTTAACTTACAAGGTTTCCTCTGGTCTGTTCCTTAATCATTCAAGAACATATCTGAGCAAGGGTTCATATTATTACTGCAGCTCTTGCACATTCCTGATGAAATAACAACTAGGAACTAGCTGTACCCACATAGGCCACACCACACACAGCAAGCACACCTTCTCAGACAAGCAAGACTTATGTACCTTCTTAGCAAGCTTGCTAAGGTTGTGAAACAAGCCATGCAAGAAAAAGAAGCCAGTAGCTAAACAAGCTCAGAGTACAGCCCTCTAATTACAAGGCAGCCTTACTAATCACCACCATAGTAATGCAACCATCCCACCAACCTTTCTATATCCTCTGAGCTCAACACCTACACCTGTGCAAGGGTGGTGCTCAGCTATGAAAGGAGCAAAGCAAAAAAGTAAGTTATAAGGGCTGATCTCAGTGTTGTCTTTATCATCTGAGCTCTGTGAAAGAAGCCAAATGGAGCAGCTATCTCCCAAATACCAAACATGACATCTGAAACCATAAGCATCAATACTGCTAGAACAGAGACACTTTAAATGGAAGGGCTTGTTGCCACCACATAGGATGCCACTTCTGTCCTTTTTATTATATCAAAATCAAAATAAGTCTATTTTTGTGCTTATACAAATACAATACTGATTACACATACAGGGAGTAGCCCTGTTCTAGGAGATGATGCCACATTTGCAGAGCCCTGATTCACACAATAATTTCAATCTTCAGCAATACCTTAAGTATATTAAGGTTTGCTGTTTAAAGTGAATACCTTTTATGTGCCTTTTACATTCACAATCTGCTGCTCTGCTCTGTTACTCAAAAATTAAGTGCATTTTTAATGGTCTGCAGCTGATCTACATAGTACAACAGCTCTGATCAGGACAAACTTTGCTGAAATTTTGAATTCTTCATAGTCATCTTTGAGAACTTTTATCCGGTGCCACATGCTAAAGTGAACACAAACTGATGAACATCTGAGTAGCTGAAGTTTCCTTCTTTGGTATTGGACTTAAATTCTACAGAGGAAACCAGGACTTCAGTCTGCAACTTCCACCTTCACTGGAGTGCTCCACAAAACAGCTGCTTTTCTTGAGCTTTGGTAGAACTGATTTTGAAATCATTTACTGAGCAATTCATACAGTCCTGCTCCAAATCAGTACTGCCTCATGTTGAAAACTGCTGACAGCTATCCAACTAACAAAGATGGCCAGAAACCTAGATCGGCAACCCTTTTAAAACATGATAGCTTGAAGTTAAAAGACCTGGAGAAAAAAAAACCTTGTCCTATGGTGAGAGATCACTGTTCACCATCATCTACAGACCTACCCAGACACGTTCTCAGCTCATGCAACTCACACACTTGACCCCTGTGTCCCTCTCCCTGCCACACACGCAGGTCTTGGAGGGCTGTGGCATCTCTCTGGTGCCCCAAAGCACACACTGAAGGAGCTGGCTCCCTCGTAGTGGTGTGCCTATGTGCCATGTGGGTCAGAGAGCGAGAGAGCAATTGTGGTGCTCTGCCAGGAAGGAGGAATGAGAGCTGGTTACCAGGGGCCCATGCCCTGAGGGGAGGCCCACTTGAAGGCACATGCATCAGCTGCAGCCCATCTCTCTCTGTCACATCACGCAGCCACATGACTGACACTGTGTGACCCCACGCAAAAGCACACTAAGGAGAGTCATGTATCAAAGGAGAAGTAAGCTGAGAGCTCTGCATCTTATTCCGGTTTGCCCTGCGCTATAATGCCAACATAAAAAAAGTTGGATGAAGAACATGCAGGTCCCCTGATGGGCAGACATGCTAAATTGGCACCTGGGTTCTTCTTGAAAGAAGACAGCGCATAAACTTTAAATAACCTATGCAGAAAACAAACCGCGAGGCTATTCATATCAGACATGAATAGTTGGACATGCTCTTTGCAACACAGACTGATAGTCTAAAAAAGGGAATAAAGTGCTTTGTGAGAGGGGTCAGTGATGGCCCTTGCTGTGTTTTCAAAACTTCTAGTCAGATCCTGCAGCTTGGCTTTACAGGCAGTATCACCATCACATGTATCAAGGCAGAGGAATACACATAACCATAGCTCTTTTAACAGGAGTTTCTATTATCCAAATACATAGACAGCCATCTGGCAGAAACCACCTTCAGGGCTTGCACATGGTGTTTACCAGCTGTCAGAGGATCTCTTCTGAATGACTGGTCAGCCAAGAAGAACATACCTATAAACAATTCTTCCACTTCAGATTTATATTTTGGATATCAAAAAGTATTTAAAAGCCAGTACATGCCAATTGCACACGAAAAGCTCTGAGAAAAATTAGGACATTTGCATCCAAGGGCTGCATTAACAGGTAGTTTTCCACATTAAGTTGTCTGTTATCAAAACCAAATCCAACACACCTAGCCCTGGAGAAAAACACTCTTCCACGGCAACAGATGCTGCTGCAGATGTAATAGGACTAATCCCAGCTCAGGAACACGCAATCAAAGTTGTAGGTGACTTATTTAACAGAAAAAATGCATGCAATGAGATTTATTTGCTTAATTCCTTTAAAACTTCTTTTACTTGCAGTGGAAATGAAAGACAGCAGAGGATATCTATTCTAAAAAAGGATCATTTCTTTTATATGACCGTTCTGACCAGAATATGCTTGTATAGTTTTCATGTCTGGAGAACAAGTACTCCGTAGGTGAACAACAGGACATGAAGTTTGACCAAAACCAAAATAAATTTCATTTTAACCTGTCTTACCCACAGAGCTTCACTTGAAAACTTTTTCTCCAGGTAACCTACAACTCCCTTATTTGATAACTTTGTATCTTGCAAGGCCATGTGCATTTTCTCTTTTTCAGCAAGATAATGCTTTAAATTACACTCACTGTAGTAAACAAGTTAGACATTGTTCCCAACAAAGCAGGCACTGTAGTGAATACAGATCCTTTCCAGCTGTAGCAATGACCTATTAACACTGGAAATAAAAAAAAGAACATAAACAGGTGATTCAAAAGAGACTGTTCAACCAAACCAATGTGTAACAAAGCCTAAATGTCACAGAGTCCTCAGGTCAGGGAAGTAACACTGTACAGGAACCCACTGACTTGGTGTCTTTACACCATGCTGGCAACACTTCTAATACAAGAGGGATGGATATTGCTAGTGCTGGGTATGGCAGGGAATACAGTGTTTACCAGCGTTAACACAGCTCTAGCAGTTTGAGCCTCAAAAGTCTACCACTAACCACACAATAGGAGAGCAGGAGGGCTACCAATTTGACAGAATTTACACCCAATAACATATGGCAAACTGTATCCCTCTCCCAAGCCACTGATACCAGAGGTTGGGAAGGATGCACAGGCCATTTATTGGTATGGGAGATGACCATAACAAGAGGAAGCATCACCATGAAGAGGGGAGAAAATCAGAATTAGAGACTCACCCTGTGACTATGCCCACACAGGGAATGGAGGTGTAGGGACCAGGCTGTGCTAGGAAGGTGTACACCACTGTCACTTAACCCTGGCTATGCTGTGTATCTGTAAAGTCCCATTAGGCTGCTGTAAGAAAAGCACAATTCTAAACTGGAAACAGCATCTAGAAGGAGACCAACAACGCATTTGCAGTCTCTACCCTGCTGCAGTTATCTATTTCTACTGTGTTTTCTGCAAGCACGTGTATTAAAAGAAAAAAAAAAAATCATTGTTCTTAATGTCCCATTTTTTACAATCACCCTTCTTCGCCAAAAAAATGGTATGAACGATGTCAATGTTTGCCCCTGTCTGTTTGACACATTTCCTTATACCAAGAACGGATACTTGAAACCTGGACAAAGTTTGCTTTTCTGTGGCTTAGGGCAGGATCTACCATCTCTCAGCTCCCTTATCACTTTACCCTGTATGTGGGTGATGGCATATGTCCTGCCAGATCTTCTTGGTACAACAAAGCTGCCAAGACTGTAAACTGGGTGACTGGGGCATCCCTGGGAATGCTGATCTCCCTGTCAGCCTCCCGCCTTCTAACAGACCTGAGACCAAGGCGCTGGGCTCACCCTGGAACCCACGCCAGCCCAAGAAGGGCACTCCATAGGAGGCTCTACTGAGGGCACCTCGTAGGCATGCCGAAATTTTGCCTCCGGGCACCCAGATTCAGTAATTCCCACCAAGCTCTGTTTTACTTTTTTCCTCTCAACTACCCCTGCATAGTTCCCTCCTGCCTACTCTGATACAATATGAAATCAGACTCCCAAATGAAAATATAGTACAAGTTTTCAGACTGCAACTGGGTTTGTAAAGCGGGTGCTTTTGGCTGTTAAGTACAGACAGACAGACAGCTGTCTGCATTGCCAGGACGACACACTGAAAACACATACACCCTTCGAGAGGCGAGACTCCCTTTCGGGCAGGCCTATCTGTAGGAATAGCTATTCCTGTAGTGCCATCTTCTGGCTTAGGGTGTAGGAACACTACAGCTGAAGATGGGACTGATCAAAAGATAATTTTTTCATCTGTTAAAAAACATTACGACGGGTTTAGACTTAGGGATCGATATGCAGAAACATCCAAACCACGGGAATTCTCTCAATAGATTGTGTACAATTCACCTCTCAGTAAATTGCTAGTTTTAAAATTACAAGATTATGAAAAATATCTTGTGGGACAATCTTGATACCGAAAAGCCGGTTAAGGAGGAGGCACTCTTTATTGCAGCGCTTGGTGTACGGGGGATCACTCCTCCACAAGCATGCCCACCCATCGTGGTAACTTGTTTTGGCTTTATACAGCAAAGTGTTACATATTCACGATAGTTCCCAAACCATCTGTACATATTCATGATCTCTCCACGGAAAGGCGGGTTTTATTATAATGAGATCTAAGAAGTCATTTTCATGTGCTCCGCCCTGGTCTCCTCCTAGTTATGCCTGCACAGTGGCTCCTGGTGGTTATGGGCAGGGGCCTTCAAGATGAAGACTGAAGACGCCTCCTCTTCCTCTTGTGACTTTTTACCCAGTTAGTATTTCCATAATCATGATAACTCAGTATTCGTTGAGTCCCGTCCCTTATCTTGGGACTCAGTAGTTGCAGCTCCTTCCTTACGTTAAGAGCCCCTCCTGCTGAGAGCTCACCCTTTCATTGCATCATCCTGCCTGTCCAGTGTCTCTCTTAGTTGTCCTGCATGCATTTTGTTAAGGTTCCTCACTTCAATCTGCTTTGCGTTTTGAACCATTACAATTTTGCTTTTCGGTTTTTATTTGTCAACAAACATCACGGCCCAAAACTAACTTTCTGCTTCCAATTTTTGTGCCATCTCATGACTCCACGAGGTAGTGCCTGAAGGTTTCCCAACACTACGTGTGGAGTGAGGAAAGTATACAAAGTCCCACTGATGGGGACTGTGTCTTGTTTTAACTCAATCCTCATCACAATGACGATTGGTAACATCTACTTTCTAGTCAGTATGTATTTCAGGGGGTTGTTGGTAAAGGAAGCAGGAGCTCTTTTCTCAGTGAAAGATGTCCATCTACAGCTCAAAACTTTTCAAAACGACTGACTGGAGTATTACACGTCAGGGCTTTGCCCCGTGCTGAAGGACGACCACATAAGCTGAAGGGAGGAAGAACTACGAGCAGACTGTTAAATCTTTATCCTTTCCTCTAGCCCCAGTGATTTTCGTAACGTTCTCTCCATCCCTTGGAAAGCCCCTGCACATAATCATCATAAAACACCTTCCTTTGGGAGGCAGTCCTCCGCAAAAACCCTAAAGAGTGCTAAAGGATTGGGGTGTGCAGGTTCCGCAAATGAAACCCCCCCGGCATGAGGAGGCGGGGGGGCAGTTCTCTCCCGGTGAGCGGCCGCCGCAGCCGGGGCCGGCGGCCCGCAGCAAGCCTCGCA
>NW_020799107.1:6829717-6846891 GCF_003259725.1 Athene cunicularia | reverse complement strand
TGCGAGGCTTGCTGCGGGCCGCCGGCCCCCGGCCCTTCTCTGCCCAGGCCAGGTCAGCGGGGCGCAGGGCCGGCGTTGGTGGCATCGCCGGGGTGGGGAGGCGGGTGCGCACCGGGCAGGGCAGGGGGTACCGGGGCGCACGGTGAGGGTGGGCGTGCGCCCCTGCGCTTGGGCGCGTAAGGGAGGGTGTATGTACCTGTCCGTCTGCGTGGGAGAGGTTACATGTGCTATATGTACCCCCGTAACCTAGAGGCACACATGTATGTGGTGAGTGTAGACACCCATGTATATATTTGGAGGGATGTGGATGTGTGCTCTGGATATGTGTGGCGGGAAGGTTATAGGCACAGGCACGTACGTGTGCGCTTTGCCCCATTGCAGGAGGCAGCTGGGCTCTGGGGAGCGGCAGGTGCCCGGCGGCTCTGGGAGCCCCAGAGCCCCTCTGCCCGGGTGGGTTTGGGAGCCTTCGCGCGTTCCTGTGACGGGGCCGACCTTTGCTCCACTTCCCGTCCGTGCTTGAGGGATGCCAAGTCCCGTGGTGGCAGCAGGTGTTTGGCCAGACACGTCCTTGCCTGGACACCCCCGTCACCCGTGGGCCCGTGGCAGCAGGGCTTTTGGGCTCGGGGAAGGGGGCTTTCGGGGGGCAGAAGCACAAGAGAGTGCTTATGCCTCCTCAGACCTCCGAACTGTGTCTCCTAGGGCTGTGGTTGGTGTGAAGGAGCAGCTCGGCCCTTCCCTGTGTGTCTTGTCTGTGAGCTGCAGTTAAAAGGGTGGGCTTAAGTAAAACTCAGCATTATCTTAAACGGGTTTAAAAATAAAGGTGAAGCTTTTGGGACAGTCACTGTGTGCCTAGCATGGGAAGCTACTGTTTGAGGATGCAAAATACTGAAGAAGCAAGTTGCAGTACCCAATTTCTTGAAATAACACTAGGAGTAAATACAGAGTCTGTGTTTCAGGGGCCTTTAATCCTTTGCACCAGGAAGAGCATGAGTAACTTCATATAATAATATGTTATTATTCATATACTTGTAATAACGAGTAACTTACGGCAGTACATAAAGATCTTTGTCACATTAATGGAGTAAATAAGCGTAGGCTCAGATAAACTTTGTGGGATTACGCACAATTATTAGGCTATGCTGGGAAACGGGTGCCACGGAGCTGAGGAGGTGAACAAAGTAGTTTAGGAACAGAATAGCAAATGCCTTTTCCATTTAATATAGCTCCGCTGTGTATTTATAATTTCTGATGTTTTGTGACAATAAAATAAAAGTCAAAGAACCCAATGCACAAATGTAAGAAGTGAATTTTTGTTTAAGCCCTAAAGTAGTATATCTTCCTTGACATTCTAAACCCCTACAAAAGCTTTAAACACTTCCCTGTTATTTTGTAGTTATACTTCCCTTGTGTGGTTTTAACTTGTGTGGTTGACCGTTGTTTCAGGTTTTGTTAAAGAAGCATTTTATTTTTACATATGTTTTTATCAGAATGTGGGGAGGATTAGCCTTCCTGTACAATAAAAATACTGAAAGCCAGGATTAGAAAGTATCACGTTAAAGGTTAGAACTATGCATATATATGTGGTAACGCAGAATATAATATGGCACTCAGAGTGTGCAAATCCATGTTGTACTCACTTTTATTTTGAGTGTGTGAATTTTCAGTGTCATGGATTTGCAGTTTGGGGACTTTTGAGGGCATGTATAAAACGAACAAAACCCACAAAAAAGTTTACTTGTTCAAAAAGTTACCTCCTCAGTTTAAATTGAGCTGAATTGCATTTTGGAGATTGTGTGGCAGGAGGAGAAGGCAGTGATGGTTTTTGGCATCTCTTATGAACAGAAACTTTATCTTCTTACCTATGTATGTATTACTATTGGTTTTAATTTATTTGAAGTTTTAAAGACAAACCAGTCTTGATTTACTTTTCCTAGCCCAGTGAAGTACAATGTATGTTAGGTCTTTATATTTATTGTGGGTATCCTTTGAACTTACCAGCATGCTAGAGTTGGAATGTGAACTGTTTTAAAAACATAGGTGTTTCCTTTCTTTTAAAAGGGTTATGTAAATGGGGATGCCTGTGTCCTAACAGATATTTTTACTTAATCTTTTTTCAGTCCTCTGCAAACTGAACAGCACAGCACAAAGCGCCCAGAACCATCTTCTGCTAAAAGTTTGACTGATATAGGCACTCGGAGGATCTTCTCATCAGATCATGATATCTTCAGAGAGAGTACCAGGAAGTTCTTTCAGGAAGAAGTGCTGCCTTTTCACGCAAAGTAAGATACCTCTTAAACATTTTCATTTACCAAATGATGTGTATTCTCCCCCCAGAATGTTCTTTGGGGTGTTACTCCTAATATGATAGGATAAACAGGGTATTTGTTTTAATTTACAAGCTTTCTATTTCAAACTTACTTAATTAAAACAAACCTGCCTGTGAAAATCATATGTGAAGAAAGCCACACATAATCAAAATTCACTGCATTCTTTGAGCTCCAGTGTAGGCAATCTGGCATCCTTGTCTCAGGCCTGTGAGCAGACAAATGCAGTTTACAGAGTTGCAGTGAAAGTATCCCTGCCTGTAGGTAGTAACTGACACCAATGTCTTGGGGGCAGAGTTAAGAAGACAATTCAGTTCCCACACTATTGTATTGCTGTAATCCAAAAAAAAACATTGATGTTGCATCTAGGTTACATTGCAGTAGATTTTTTAAATGTAGTAAGCATAGACTGGTAAGATGGTTTAGATATTATCAAGAAACTTGGCCAAAATATCCTTTTTGCTCTGTGGAAATATGTTTTATCTTCTGCATAGAGTAGAAGTGTCACTTCCATTGAGCTAGAGCTGTAGGATGTTTTTCACCCTTATTTTAGCTATATCTGATCATGTTATAGTCAGGGAAAGAAAATAAATGGGCCGAGAACAATGTTTTGAACAGAAAGTTTTAAGCCAGAGGAGTTTCTTAAGCAATTTTTACTTTACTTGAAAAAACATTCCGGTGTAAACATCAGGGGGTAGTGAAGGGCTTATTCTTAAATCATGCAGCTAGGTGTGTTTCCTGATGCAGTTCACAGTGTGTATCCACAAACAGTTGAGATGGCAGGATTGAGTGGGTGGAGTGTTGTGGCTCTGGGGCAGAAATGAACAGCAGGAGGCAATGGAAACAGCTTACGTCAGGGTTGTTGCCAACTATTTTTTTTCATCCTCAAACCATGACCTCAGAGTAGTATGTTTTTCCACTCTACAGTCCTATTTGATCCACAAGAACAGATGCTTTCCCTCATCTTTTGTTAGAATGACTTCTAATGCAGGTTTGTGAGCAGGTAGTAGCCCTGCTCCAGGTTACTGAAAATCGTGTTTGCTAGTTTGCTGACACAGCAATTTCCTAGAGAGACTGGAACAAGTTGGACTTGTGTTCTTGCATCACTTTAGCAACCTATGAACCCTTCTGTTCTCACACCTTTCAAGTAAACAAGGAGGCTTCAGGCATCTTATATTAATCAGCTGGGCTGACGTAAAGAGACAAGTGTGGCATCTGTGAATGCTGTTGTGGATTATTGTGAGGAGGAGAAGCTTTGGTGATGAGTGAAGTAGAGACAGGAATGGGCCTGAGAGTGGGGAGGGGGGAAGAAAAGGTGGTTATGAGAGAGATTTAAGATTTCTAGTATAGGACTGAAAGCTCTGGGAATGAGCTTAAGTATGTAGGATAAGATACTTGATTAACTGGATAAAGAGCTGTGGTATAGCTCTCCTGCACACGGGTGTGTCAGAGGAGTGTCTCTGATATAATCTGTCTACCATATAATTTATTTTCTTTTTTTAAATAAAGAGACATTAAAAACTAAAAGCTTTCCTGTGCCATTAGTGACCATCCAGCTTAACAGTAAGTTGGTAGACTCCATGAAGAGGCACTATTTTTCCAAGAATAAGTGGTTCCTGTGGTGTTAAAGTCTACAAACTGTTGGCAGATCAGCCTCAAGTACCTATTTACAAACTTCAAACCACCTTAAAGCAGTACTTTACCAAGGTACAGTACTGACTTGTAATAGGTGTATAGGGACCAATTTTTATATAAAAAGTTACTAATGTGTTAACTCTTGGTTCTTATAAAACAGTTCTCATTGGTAGAGTTGAAATCTTTCACAAAAGATACTGATGTGTTATAACCCTTTTGTACATGGGGAAAATGGAATGTCAGGAGGATAGAGACCTGCTTCTAATTATCCAGATGGTTGTGGTGAAATCTAAATCCTGGTCTGGTACTCAGACCAATAGGCAGTACTGCCTTTCATAACCAGGCTTAAAGACATGTCAGGTTAGATGTTGGAAGCAAGAGTTTAAACTTGTTATACAGTTGGTGCCCCTGTAATGCCAGTAGCATTTGTGGATTTGAAAAATAGAAAACCTATTATTAAGCCTCTGCTTCTTAGTTGGGAAATACCGTGGTCTGTGTACCCTACACATTGTGTGTTGGGGAGACTGAAAGTTTCTTCTTATGCAGTGAAACCTGGCTGCAGGTGCTCTAGTGTGAAGCAGCAGCCGTGACGAATTAACAGAAGAGCATGGGGGATTCAGTGCATGACTCTGTTCTTGTGTTCATTTTGCAGATGGGAGAAGGATGGCCAGGTGAGCCGGGAGCTCTGGGAAAAAGCTGGACAGCACGGTTTGCTGGGCGTTGCTATCGCTGAAAAACATGGCGGTATAGGAGCAGATATTCTCTCTTCAGCTGTGGTCTGGGAGGAGCAGTAAGTACTAGACACTTCAGGAAGAATTTCAGTGATAGGACCAGGAGCAGGTATGCGTTTCCATAGTATGTCCTCATTGTAGATTATGTTTGCTTACACAAAATGGTGTTCTCTTTCTCATGGAAACGATAGTTTAGACATGTCCCTCCTGTTTTAAGTATTCCAGATGACTGTTTAAGTAGCAAATGTCATTTTGCTCCACTGTTAGGACTCTGTGGCTAGGGGAAGCATTTTGGTTAGTCTAAGTTACACACTTGTTTGGCTGTGAAAGTATATTCTATAAATAACAGTACAAGTACCACAAGCTCAGGTTATGTCTGAAACTTCCATGTGGTGGGGCTTTCTTCATTGCTGAGTCTACTGTAACTGTTCAGTGTTTAAATCTTCGTAGTACTTCTGTTTGAACTTTTTTCTTTTTTTTCCCCCCCTCTCCCCAAGGATGTATGTTAACTGTAGTGGCCCAGGATTCAGCCTTCATTCAGATATAGTCATGCCCTACATTGCAAACTATGGCTCTGAAGAACAGATTAAACACTTTATCCCCAAAATGACTGCTGGCAAGTGTATTGGAGCTATTGCCATGACAGAACCTGGGGCTGGCAGGTAAGCTAAATACTGAAATAATGATCTTAAATCAGTAGACAGCACATAATGTTCTCAGAGAAGAAATTCCTGACCCTCCTGGTTGTATGGTTATCTTAGTGACTAGACAGTATCTGAGATTAGGTAGTACCTCAAGACCAACTGTTGCTTATAGATTGTTTTATTATAACTTTGTAATTTCAAGATACTCAGAATCCATTTCAGTATCGTCCCACTGTGGCAAATATGCTTTGTTTTTGCTTTTATAGTCCAAGTTTATAGTCACTAACTTGCTTGTCATATGAACATGCTTTTAATATGAAACACATGAGAAAATTACACACCTCAGTAAAGAGGGCTTGACTTTACTATTAGCTTTTGTTGTGGAACAGAACACCTTACTTTCTTCCCTCTGAATCCTTTCAAGCAGAGGAATGTGCCTCCTTGCCCATCATTAGTGAAGGGCAGACAGCACATGTTTGGAGTAGACACAGCTGATCTGGCCAGTTTTCCAAAACTGAGAGGGACAGGTGAAGACCAAAACCTGTTGGTGTCATGCTTCTACAAACAGTAGATGTTGCCAGTGGCTTTTTACAGAGCCTTCTCATCAGGGTTGAGCCTGCTTAGAGGATGTGGGTTTGTCTGGTGTTTGTCATCTAAGGCATACTCGTGTAAGGGGGTGCTGACCCATTGGTGTCAGTGCTTGTATTATACCACCCTCCACAAGCAGATACATTAAAATGGGACCTCATGCTCCTGCATAATTGCGTAGATTTATCATCTGTTTCCACAGCATGCTTGTGGTTTCTCTGTTATACTCTAAGCTGTTTCACTGTGTTTCACGATCTTTGTATGTGTTTTCACTGAGCCTATACCTGTACGGTATAAAATCTACCTTATTTTGGTAGATTTTATTGGGTAGAATATTTAGTTGGGTAGAATTCAAGATACAAATTGCAGCTTCTGGAATGGTTTCTTGAAGGACCTTTTCAATTTCATTTTAGTGACTTGCAGGGAATACGAACATATGCAAAAAAGGATGGAAGTGACTGGATTCTTAATGGGAGTAAGGTAAGTGAGCAGACATACATACTGCTTGTAGCCTTTGGGAACTGAATGTATTTAGACAGTGAAGGATGTACACCACTGTATCTCCCCCCAGTCCTTGCACTTTTAGTTTTTTTGTGGGTTATGATGGGGGGGAGGGGGTTGTTCCCAGTTACTTTTTTTTTTATAGGACTTAAGATATTTCCATTGGTGGCAATTTACAGTCCAATTTATGGAAGGGCTTAAGTAGGTTCTTTTTGTAGCTTTTAAATAACCCTATCAAAAGGCCTATTTCCCCTTAAATTGGAAACAAAAGGGGAAAAAAAAAAGTCCTGCATAGTATTAGCAGTTTTCAGCATCAGCAGGGCTGTTTTTTAGTACTGAGGTTGAACAACAAAATATATGTACTGCCACTATGAAATCTTCTGTGGCCTGAGTAACAACTTGTGTTGCCACAATGAAGCTCTGGAATCTTTATTCAGGAGCTTGCTGGTCATGTAAGAAGAAAAAAACTCAACTGCATTGCATGTTCTGTATGTGTGTTGTCAAGCTGTTGCAAAGCTGACAGCATTAACCTCTTCGTTCATTGCCATAATAAAAAGCAAGAAGGCAGAAATAGCGTTCTGATGGAAGTGTGGGTTTAGCAGGACTTTTCTAAAGCTATGATGTGTCTTAATCTTCTTTCTTCCCCCCCCCTTCTTCTCTGCTCCTGCTGATAACATGGTACTGATAGAGACTTCTGGCCTTAGCAGAATTTCAAGTGGTGAGAAAGAATGTGTGCAACCAAATATGTACATACAGGTGGTCAAAAGGATACTTGCTCATGCTGCACAGTGGAAGTCTAGTGGGACAGATAGCTCATTTCTTTTGCTGGAGTTAAAATGATCACTTTAGCAGGTTTATGAGTCATTCTTCAGGATTATAGTAAGCAGTTGTGACAAGCCACTAGTAGGTTTTGCATGTTATACCTTGCTAATTTAACTTCTAGAAAATAGAATCTCTGTGTTCTTTTAATATCTGCATTTGATACCATATTCCTTCTTTATCATGAGTCAGGCAAAAGAAACAGATCCTTGCATTCTTTAACTTCACACTTCCCACCCACACAATCCTCAAACTAATTTCTCTTTAATAGACCTTCTGAAACACTTGATTCAGAAAGCTTGAACTTTAAAATTCTTCTGGACACTTAAACCTTGCCTTTCAGTTCACCTGTGAAAGTGTCAGTGCAATTTTTCTTTCTGTTGCTTGATGATCTCTTCTATCTTCTGTCCACCTAGCTCGTTGCTTTATTCCAAGTTGCATTTTTTACAGGTATTCATCACTAATGGTTGGATGAGTGATGTAGTGATCGTGGTTGCAGTTACAAACCGGGAGGCCCAATCTCCTGCTCATGGTATAAGCCTTTTTCTGGTGGAAAATGGAACAAAAGGTTTCATCAAAGGACGCAAACTGGACAAAATTGGCCTGAAAGCTCAAGTGAGTTCATGCAACCCCTAATGTGTAATAGACCTTGAGGAATTCTAAATGCCTGGTGTTAGTTAAATAAATATAAAATGGAACTGTGGTGCTATTCTAGTTCTTAGGCTTTAGAGGATGAATGATATACATGCAAAGTATGTACACTGAGTTTGCCTGTGAAAGTCTGAAGCATGTGCTGTGCAAGGAGAGGCTGAGGAAGCTAGATTTGTCCACTCTGAAGAATCCTGGAAGGAGAGGATTTTATCAGTGTCTTCAGCTATGTAATGGTTGGCTGTAGAGATGGTGGAGCCGTGCTCCCCTTAGAGAAGCACAGTGAGAGTGGCAAGGGACACAAGTTACATTAAGGAAAATTCCAAGTAGGTATTAAGAAAAGAAATTCACCATAAAAGCGATCAGATACTGGAACAGGGGCCCAGAGGTCATGGAGCCTTCATCTTTGGAGCTTTGGAAATAACTGGGCAAGGCCCATAGCTGCTTGCTCTGCTGGACCTGCTTTGAGTAGGAGATAAACTAGGTAAACTAGATAAACTCTGGAGGACCCTTCCAAGCTAAACGATTCTATGATTTCAAGTTAAAGTGTACAATAGCAAAAAAAAATGGAGCAAAATAAGTGGAATGAATAGATGAGAATGTTGGGCTATAAACTGTTGCATTTAAAATCCTCTTAGGACACAGCAGAGCTGTTCTTCGAAGATGTGCGGTTGCCAGCCAGTGCCTTGCTTGGAAAAGAGAACAAAGGCTTCTATTATCTGATGACAGAGCTCCCTCAGGTAGGAGGAACGTGAGTGTTTGCTGTCTGTAGGAAGAACACAGACAATTTTTGTCATTGCAAGAATCTGCCTTAGTCTAGAAGATTATGTATTGTGGGGAGCCACCTTTAGCTCAGTCAGGGTGTCTGTAGGCAACACTGATACTGCTACTTTTTAACTGAAGTACACAGTTCCTAGTGCTAAAATTGCAGTTCTTTGAGCACTGGTAAAAATGTTAATATTCCACCAGCTCAAAGTCAGGTCTCTTAACAACCCAGTGACTGAAGAACCTGAAGGTAGTGTATTTAAAAGAACATATCACAGTTTTCTTGTATACTTTTAGCATGTAAACACTTTGCTTAGTAAATTAAATTTAGCTCAGAGGTGTCTGATGTGTTTGGCATTCTCTTTAACGAAACAAGTAAGCACTGCTGTTCTACATCTTCTAGCAGTAGAAGCATATTAAAGATAGAGGGAACTCTTTTTTTGTCCCTATAGCAATGTAAAGAAATTGTTTAGTTGCCAAAATATCTCACTAGTGGAAATAACAGTTTATGACTTAGTTTATGCAGTTTTGGAATAATTTGGGAGGACAAAGAGGCAATGTGTTTTTTCAAAATGTGACTGTGCTTTGTCAGTAATAGGACTTTGTATTTGCTTCATCTGGTAGGGATCATGCTTATTTAATTTTATACTGTGAGTAAATACAAAACATGATCAAAGAAGATCTTTTAGTGCTTTAAAGAAATAGATGCCCTCATAAACAGGTTCAATGTGATGCATCAGATTATTTCGATGGTGCTAGAAGTAATTGTTCTGTACTTAGTTTGTTTTTCAACAGGAAGGAAAAAACAGCCAGTTTTTTTATGGATTTTGTTTTTTTAATAGAAGTGACCTATTGAAATGGTTAAATATAACAACTTAAAGGTTTTTTTAAACAAAAAAAAATGTAAACGGTTATTGTTTAAACTGAGCAGTGAAAACAAATATTTGAAACACTTTTATGTGAATTTTTCAGTCAGTAAGAGCCCAGTAGCTATTTTTTGAGTCATTGTTGTGATTTGAAGATTACCCCGGAAAAGACTTACAAATGGGCTTCAGGCAGCAATGCATTTGTTGCACTCATTAATTTCAGTACAGCAGTGTGTCTGGCCCCCCCTTCCTTAATGAACAACACTGAACATCTGTGTCTCTATTGTGATTCTGATATGGAGAAATGTAGGACTAATTCAACTGGATTCCATGATTTATGTTTCAAAAGGAACGACTGCTAATTGCTGATATAGCTCTTGCCAGTTGTGAATTCATGTTTGAAGAAACAAGGAATTATGTGAAGCAAAGAAAAGCTTTCGGGAAGACAATTGCAGACTTGCAGGTGAGTTTGAGAGACTTGTATACAGATTCCACTGTGCATTTACTTTACGTCTGTGTGTGTGAAATAGTGAGCGAATGAAAATCCTTGGGCTGATAGTCCTTTTCGAAGGACTATTTGCACAGGTTTCACTGTTGAACTGTGGCTGCTGTGTGCCTCCATGCCTATCGTTCATTTTTGAAAAACAAAAGTAATAAAAACCCCCACACCCCAAAGGTCTTAACATGTAATACGTATTTTACAGTTCAGTTAGATAACTCCCAGCAGTGATGCTTTGGGAAGTGAAATATGCAGACAAAAGCTACACTGGCTTTTTGTCTGCTGCTGAAGAAAAATTACCTTGTTGCTCTTAGGCTTGCGTTTTTTACTGTCAGAGGTCCTAATCTGTGGTCTATTTACACCCCCATGTATTTCTGTATCTGCCTGGAATCCTATGGACTGCAGAAGTGCTTGGCACGTGCAGGTCCTATGTTCCTCTGCACATAATGTGTTGCAGGAGAACAAACTTTGAGGCTGATGCTGGTGGGAGCTCGCAGCCAGTGACCTTGCTGCCTGAATGCCTACAGAGGTGTCTCTCTGTGTTCAGCTTTATGGGTATTGTAATGAGATTCCTCAGCTAGCAAAGTGACTGCATATAAAACTGTCATGTCATTCTCTGTGAGCATACCTCACTCCTGACAGTGGTTGTTAATTGTGTTTTGAGACATTTATGCCTATACTCTTTTGTTGCAGTCATAAACAAGATGTTGCTTTCCACAGTATTGCGATATTAGTTTTCATGAAAACCACATCAGCTGTTAGGGCTGAAGCAGACCAAACTCCTGCATGTTTGGTTTTTAGGATAGAGGTGACTTATGGGTTAGAGGTTGTTGACCACCTGTTTGGTTGGCTGTTTTTTTAAAAATATATACTTCTGAAATAATTTTTAAAACCCATCTGTTTCTGAATCTTGAGACTTCTTTTGTCAAAATCAAATCTTTAGTTGTGAATAGCAGCAGAATTGGGCCCTTTAGAGGCTGGAATGCTTGGTATCTTTCAGGAAATTACGATCTTAATCTGTTTTTTAAAGTTAACATTCAGAAATCCATCATTCCAGATGGAATTTAGTGTGTGCAGTGTGTAACTTTAACAAGAAAGAAGTATATTTTTCCTTTTTTTTAAATGTAGCTAAGGGATGCTTCCTAATTGTAGTAGTTCACTGTGCAGAGAGACCTCAGAAATAATCTCCTTTTTTAGGTTAGCCCACTGCCAACCACTAGGTGGCCAATAAACTTAATATATTATTTTTGCAAAAGTAGGCCATTCTTGGTTACCTTTTCCGTTGCCTTCGTGTTGTTGACAGCTAGAATGTCTAATTAGAGCTCTGCCTTGCCTAATTCATTTAGTCATGCCACAGTATAGTGTTTGAAATTAAATCTTTTCTTTATAATAGTAGGTTGGTCCATTTATTGTCAAGGGAAGCAAGAAGATTTGTTTACATATGATTTTAGAACTGTTAGATTGTAAACCACTTCTTTTACTAGCTGGTGTTTTTATCCCCTTCCTACCAGAATTACAAGAAGATGGTCGAATGCTTACCTGGTCTGGTTTTACATAACCTCAGCGATGGATTTTTATCTCTTCTATCTAGAAACTCTTTCTAATGTGACAGAACTCAGTGTTGAAAACCTTTGATAGTTAGTCTAAAATTTCCTTTGTTTTGGCTTGTGTCTTTCTGCATGTGACTTAAACTCTGAAGAACAGAATGCATAGAAAAAGCATTCAATTAATGATGAAATGCTATTAACTGGGGAAATTAATGGCTTTACAGAGTGAAAGGACATTTCCCCACAAGAGGGAGCTGAGAGTGACAGAGCACCCAGTGCCTCCTGCTCTGTGCTGTCTAGGAATTTGTTGGGGTTTTTCTTTTAAGGTCATGTTTTGAGTCGGTCTTGAGAAGTACAGGGCAGTAATCTTCTCAAATAAGATTGGTAAAGACATCATTGTATGGAAAGTAAACTGTCTTCTGGTGTACAGAGCCAAAGTTGTTTGAAATTATGATTTCCAATAGAAATCCTTTTAGAAAATGCTTCATTTTCTACTTCAAATATCACTTAAAACTTGTACTACTACTGCTGTTTCTTTCTTCTGCCTCCTCTATCCACTTCAAAATAAGACGGTACAACACAAGTTGGCAGAAATGAAAACACAGATTTGTGTGAGCCGAGCTTTTTTGGACAACTGTTTGCAGCTGCATGCAGATAAACGTCTGGACTCCTCCACAGCTTCCATGGCAAAATATTGGTATGTGGTTAAAGTAATTTAGAATCATTACTTGCATGATCTTGACAGGAATCTAATGAAAACACTGAACTGTTCAGATCTAATGAAAAGATAAAATTACTGTCTGATTAATAGTAACATTGTCAGCTTCTAATAGCTTTTAATCATGTAGTCAACAAAAATCTTAGTTACATTGAAAACTAGTCTTGGTTAAACAGATCAATTTCAAAATAATAGCATGCTTTTTAAATAGGTTTCCATTAATAACAAGATCAGGACTTGGTTTAGCTTCAAGTAAAGGTGAGTACTTCCTTGGTATTTAGACAAACATTTACTTTTTACTGTAGCAAATTGCTGGGTGTTTTCTTAGTTTTGTTTTGTTGTGGTTTTTGTTTTTTTTTTTTTTTAAATGGGGGGGTGCTGGTTTGGGGTTTGTTTTGTTTTGAAGCACACATTTATTTTAAGCTCATGTAATACTTTTTTCTTAATGTTACTTAGCGATAGCTGTTTGGCCCAGACAGTTTTTGGAGCTATATGGTTTTTGGGAAGAAATAGTTGGCTATAGCTATTGCTCTAACTGAGACTAAACAGTGCTTTCCTTCAGTGGCGAGAACTCCTCCTCCCTCTCCCTGTAGTTGGTGGTGTTATCTGTTAGCTTAAGTTTAATCAGAGAAAGCTGGATGAGTAGAAGCATCTAGGATAGTGGCACACAAATTTGTATAGTTTTATTTTGCTTGCAAAGATGGGAGAATAAAGCACATCAGACATGAACACATAATTTTATGGAAGATGTGCAGGTTTACAGTTTCTGTTAAAAAGAATTATAGAGGAAGTGAGCGGAGAATACTAAGGGAATCCAGGGAGAGTATTTACAATGAAAGGAAGGATTTTGTCTGAGTGCTGTTCCTGGCACTGATTACCTAGAAGTACCAGGTACATAAGCAGAGGCATTCAGTTTTGAGGAGGAGGAAACAACTAGTGGCAGCTCAGATATGTAGACTTATTTCCTCAACTGATTTTCCAAAGCGAGGCATTTGAAAATCCCCCACCCTCCCAACTGTTTAGTGCCACACTTTGTTGTGCATTTCCCCTTTCCCTAATAGAGTCCCTGTGACTCCCTTTCATAAAGCTATCTTAGATAGTCTAGGAAATGCTTGAATGTAGAATTGCTTTATTCTCCAATGTTTCAGGAGACTATGTCCAGTTAATTTTGCTTCAAACCTTTGTATAGTCAATGACTTGACTTAGAGCTTTGAAGGATTTTAAAACATAGTTTGTGCATCTCTTTTATAGTATCTGATGAAAGTTCTGTAGGTTTTATTTTGTGGTGACAGGTTCTATTATATACCTAAATTTATTTGAAAACATATTTAGGAGAGACAGTTGCAGTAACTCATGGCTGCAGACTTAAAGTTGGTATAATAAACTGTAAGGATTTAACTGGATGAGGAGATGGTTTGGAGAAAAGGACTCTTATTCCTTCATGAGAAGCACTTGACTTGAATTGTCATTTTCTTTACATCTGTTGCCATTCTCAAAGTTGCATGCTTAGGAAGTTGGGTGTTGTTTTTCATGTCTTACCTTTAGCTTGAACTTCCAGTGCAGTTAAAATCTCATTTGCAGTTAAATCCATATTTTACAGTAAACAATCCTGTTCGAGAATGACAGTGCTTTTTAGAATTGAAAACTATTGAAGAAAATAAATTATCCCCACATGATGATTATACCCAAAGAGCATCCTGGTGTGTTGCTAGTGGGAGTGGAGAGGGAAGACTGTAATGCTGTTAATTTTTGACAAAGTTGAGGGATTTGGTAAGAAAAGAGACTATATCAACCTATTTTACAAAAAGAAATCTCTTGGCCTGTGAGAAAGGTAAACAAGCTTGTCTGTTTTGAAAACTTTGCTTCTCCAAAAGCTCTTCTGTAGGGAAAACAAATCTCTAATACATTAGACTGAACAGTATTTATTTCTTACGCATCATGAAGGAATAAAAAAGTCAATCAGAATATAAAGTATTTTAATGGACAGCATTTCAAATCAGTTTTATAGAGTAAAATGTTTGGTTATATTTTTGTCTTGATAACTCATCTGTGTATCTAGTAATGTTTCACAACCTAACATTCTTCTAAAAACAAATTTCTTCTTGGACATTTAAGGTGTTCTGATCTCCAGAACAGCATAGCTACTCAGTGTGTGCAACTGCACGGAGGATGGGGATATATGTGGGAGTATCCAATTGCAAAGTAAGTGTGACATATCAGACTTAAGTGATGAAGGATTATCAGCAAAGTAAAATGAGGCACTTCCTTTACGTTTGCTTGTCAGTTGTTTTGTCTTAGTACTGATTTACTGTTCCTTTTCTCATCATGTTTATTGAAAGGGAATATACTGTACAGATGTCTGCAGGAAGCCTTTGTTTTGATTCTCCAAATAATTCATAAGCTGTTGAGCAATATATATCTTTTCACAAAATAGACATTGCCTTTCTAGAACAAAATGTAAATTGAAAAACCAGAGAAGCAGTGTAAAAATAAAAATGAGGGGAGCTAGTTTGTATGTTTTATCTGAAATTAAATGCATACTTAGGAAGGAAAGAAAACATCTTGTGTAATACCAAAATAACAAATTGCCTAATCAAGAACATGACTGGCTACATTCAGATTTTTTACACCTTTTAAATGAAAAAGCTAGAGATCTATATGTAGAAAGACAAATTTGCCAATCCCTGTTTTTTGCTTCCTTTATGAATTTAGGGACATTTATGGAGTTATGTTGTATATTTCCTCGTGTATTACCTGTGAAGATGTGTTTCCTGTTGTGTACATGCCATTTGTCACACTGAGTTTTTGGTGCTGTTTTTTTTGTTTTGGTTTGGGTTTTTGTGGGGTTTTTTTAAATAAAAAGAATCTGATAGCAGAAATACCAAAACTAGAACTGCTGTGCAGTTGTCATAAGCAGATAAATTAAACTAATTTTTAAGGTTTAGATTATTTTTTTTTTAAATTCTAAATACATGAAGAGGATGAAATGTTGCTTTAAAATAACTTCTTCCTGCGTGTTTTTAATGAGTGTAATTCGTGAGTGTTCTGCTCCCTATCTTTCTAAGTAGGAAGGCCAGCAAGCCCTGTTCAGGGTGTCCTCGAACCTCTGCTTATCTGTGCATGCAGTAGTTGTCCATACAGGGTTTTATTATCCCCGTGGTTCAGCAACATGTGTGTTTCCAGAGAATGCCGCATTGCTCCTGGGCTAGTCTCTGTATAATGAAGCAGAATTAAGATGGAAAAGCACATTGTCATTGTCCTGTGTGCTGTCACCAGCTGTGTGTGAACTGGGGCCGGTTCCAGCATGAGGCTGGAAATGGTTTGGCTGCGTGCAGCTTTTCGGCTGCTGGCCCAAATGGAGCTGGAGCTGGTGTCAGTAGAAGGCTGTAGCCAGCTAATGTGAAACCAGTCAGCACTTTCTTTTCGTCCCAAGGCGTTTGAGGCCAACCTCAAAGAAAGAACTGACAGCACCGTTAGCAGTCCTCTTGACAGGACCAGACAGGCCAGGACATTAGAGCAAATCACCATGATAACTATCAGTTTGGCTCTGCAGGAGTTGTTTTTTCACAACAACAAGGCACTTGGGTCTTGTGGTTATACACGATGTGTGTGGTGGGTGCATGGGGTCTTGTGTGTCTGGAGTTGTGTGATGTGAGGAAAGGAGGGAACAAGAATTGATGGGGGAAAAGTGGTACGAGTCTGGTTTTATAGAGCTTTTATTTTATTGTTTAATTAGGGGAGATAGTGGAGACTTTACAATGTGAAAAACAGGGAAGAGATACCAACCAAACTCCTAGTTTGGCATGGTACCTTGGAAAGGTGTAATATTTCAGGTGGTTGGAACCTCTTTGAAAATGTGAACCTCTTTAATAGCATACTTCAAAAATAGTGATCTTCAAAGATAAAACTTAGTATCTTTTTCTTTTGATTGCCTGTCCATTCTGAAGAATTGTTTTTAATCTTGTGTTTTGTTTTTTTTTTTCGCCCCTCAGAGCTTTTGTGGATGCCCGTGTTCAGCCAATCTATGGTGGTACCAATGAAATCATGAAAGAGCTTATTGCTAGAAACATTGTCAGTGACAAATAGGGCAGATGCTTACTACTTTGGAGAGTCTTCCAGATTCCTTTTATATTGATATATGACATAAAATCAGACATCAGAATGTAAGTAAAATAAATACGGTGTATCATATACTTTCAAGTATATGATATAGTAACAACAGTGTGCTCATATGCAGGATATCTAATATTTAACGAACTTGAAATTTAAATATCTTTTGACAACACAGAGTAATTCTCTGGGTTCCAGAAGTTCTGCTAGTGAAAGGCAATTTTGTGCTTGTAACATTATGCATAGCTCTTTCTTTCAGACCTGGTACCATTATATTGAATCCAACCCTCACTGTTCCAGATTTGAATCTCTTCTCCAGAGAAGCCACATTCTTAACAAATAAACAAAAGTTAATGTACCTTTGAATTTGTATTTCCCTTTGACAAGTATCACTGTGTCAAAGCAAGAACTTGAAACTTTTGCTTGTTACTGTACACCTGCTTACTGTGCAGCAGCCGTGGGGAGGGATGTACCACTGACCTCTATGTTTACGTGTAAACCAGAATGCCTTATTTTAATTACTTTATTGAAATAAATATAATAAAGCATTTTTATGCCATCTCATGCTTGTCTGCATTACTTCAAAGCCTGAGGGAGAACCGGACGCTTCCTCCGCACCCCCGTCCACCTCAGGGCTTTGAGGGGGCGTTCTGAGGGAAGGGAACGTGATGCTGGTGATTATTTTTCAAGTATTTCCAGGTTATTACCCCCGATAAACATGCTAAAAGGGGTTTGGGGGCCTTTTTTTTAATTCTGTCAGCATTCTGGGGCTTATCTCC
>NW_020799107.1:6826288-6829667 GCF_003259725.1 Athene cunicularia | reverse complement strand
GTGGGAGTGCCGCTCCCCGCCCGGCCCCGGGTGCCGCCGTGCGGGCCGCGCGATACCGCCAGCTTGCCAGCTGCAAGGAGGAGTAGGCGCATGGTGTCGTGCTGCCTTGTTCCTCTTGTTTCTAATGTTGGGGTCAGTAGATGAGTGGAAAGCTTTAGCTTACGTGTGTAATGGTTATTTTTTTAAATTCCTGGGTTAAAACTTGCCTCTGCTAGTCAAGCTGAACAGATTGCCAGATTGCTTTGCCTTCGGGTGACCCTGACCAAGCTGGCTTCCCACACCACAGAGCACTTACTCATAAAACTGAGTAATTTAGATAAAGTAGATAGCAGAGCTCTGGGCAGCAGCTCGCATCCAGGTGCATCCTCAGCCTTCGTGGAGATTTCCTATGCGGTCCTGAGCATGTCTTTTAATCCACTTTGTGCATCAGCTCCCTGGTTGCAAAGTATTGAAGTATTTCCCAAAATAAAACGTGGTGGTGACTGAGGTACTTGATGCTCCTCAGCAGTGAGAAGCAAATTAAGCAACTTAAGAAAAAAATCAAAATCCAGTGACCAAATAGCCGAAGTCTGCTTTTTGTCGCAAGGTAGATACTTCCTCTTCTTTTTCTGCATAATTTAATAAAAAGGAAATATTAAAAATCAAACTGGATAAAGCATGATTATAATGCTAGTAGGTGCATTTGACTCTGAAATCTGGTGTGTGTGTCCTAGGACTTTCCTTCCTTATTGGTCCACATTGTGAAATCCTGTAAATGTTTGGGGGAGTTTAAATTCCAGTCATCTTAATTAGTGTCTGAGAGCTGAATGGGGCTTGTCTAAGAGCACATTTTATGGCCCTCTCTTCAAAGACTGAAATTTGGAAGGATAACTGAAATGTTGATATAGACCTTACAGGGGATATAAAAGTATTACAGATATTTATATTAGAGACATATGTACGACCTACGCACAAAGGCACCTGTCGTGTACAACAAAAAGTGTTTAGCATATGTTAAAAGTGACTTCAGATGTTGCGTTACAAATATATGATATTATAGACTGAACAGGAATTAGCGGCATAGTAATAAACTTGGAAATAATATACGATTCTCTGTTCAGAAGGAGTTATGAAGAAGAAAAACAACCCTGTTCAGAGATTTTAATGAGTCATGGATTTTATCATAAATGAATACTAATGAGTTCCACTTGATGTGTGTCCTTTTTGATGTTTTTTATGATTAAAACTGTTTGGGTGGTCTGTCTTAAATTGAGTTCTCTTACTGCTCAAAGAGAGATGCTTTTTAGGTGTGCGTGTGTTTTATTGTTTCAGGTTTTTTCAAAGAGGGGGAATTTGTGCTTATGTCTTCTGCTGAGTGCAAAGCACTGAAGTTTGCAGTTTTATCTATCTAGTACTGCCTGCACAGTGAGTGCTGCTGAAAGCTGAGACTCCCCACATAATCCTGTTTGGTTTTTGGTGGGGTTTTTTTTCAATCTATTAATAGAACAAAATACTAAAACGCTTAAATACTCATCATGAGTAACTGGGCTGCTTTTGAACTGAAAACTGCCTACTGAGGTGATTTTTTTTTTTTTCTTAAAGGCTAGTCCCAGTTGTATTAAATATGAACCTCTTTCCTTTTTCTTTCATACTCATAACCAGGACATACCCAGTGGGACTAATATCTCTTGCGGTCACTGCTGCAAACTGTTCTGTGAGAAAACGCAGATTATGTTATTGAGGTATTCTCTCTATTCTTAGAAATTATGATCCTGTAAGTTTTGGGAAAACTGGGAGAGGTGGGTAAAATATGCCCAAGTGGGTGCCTCGCACCAGCCAAGGCTGGGAGAAGCCGGCGGAAGGCAGCTCCTGCAGGCTGGGCTCAGTTGGGCTCAGCAGTGGCTCTGGGGCCCGGCGGCACGGCTCAGGCAGCGCCGCAGCAGTGCCTGTCTGACAGAGCACCGCTTTATTTTTGTCCAGCGATTATCGGGAAGGCTGTCCAAGAGGAGCTAGGGATTCTGGGGCAAACAACGCAAAGCCTTAGGAACCCGGGTTTTGTCAGTTGTGTTGTAGGCAGATCAAGCTTGCCATCTCTCCTGCAGGTTTTCTCTAAGAGACCTTAAAGCAGCACTTGTCAGTTTGAAATACAGTATTCCTGAACATTCTTGCTGAGCTTAATTTCGGGTGTTTCACCAGATGCTCTTTGCTGCCAGTGACTTCACTTTGCTTTTGAAATGCCTTCTAGACAAGGAATAAACATTGGAAGTTTGCTTACCTGAAACACCCTTAGTCTATGAATAAACTGGAAACAGCTGTATTAATTTGAAATGTTATTTGTAGGCCCCTGAGTTTGAAACCAAAAGAAAACAGTAAATGTAGAAATCTTCTCCTATTCTCCAGGAATCTCATAATTAACAAAAAAGTTTCAGGTGTTTGGGATGGCAAAAGACAGTTCAGTTTACCAGGAGAGAAGGCCGGTACAGAGGAGCCTTACAAGCCCTCATGCAAATGCAGTTTTATTATCGTTGAAAACTAAACGATCACAAACAAAAAACCCACTAAAAGACAAAACAATCCTCCCCCCAAAGCAAAAATGCCCCCGAACATATTCTGCAGTGTTGTGTAACAAAAGTGATAGTGTTATTCAAGGTGGGGGGAGAGTCAAAAAGTGAAAGGACTATAAACAGAAGCTGGGAAGGGAATGCCACCCTGTGTGCAGGCAGGTCTGTGGTTGGGGTTTGTTGTGTGTTTATTTTAATAGGATGCTGCTGATCACCAACGTGAAGACAGTAGTTTCAGGATTTAGACAAATTTTGTTGAGGTAAGCCTGGTAGAGAAGGGCATAGCACGGAAATGTTGAGTGAGGACTAAGAAATAAGCAGAGGTAGCAGGGGGAGAGGAGAGGGGGGAGGAGTCGGGGTCATTGAGGGATTAGGAACCTGTAGCAGTGGTGAGAGGAGGGAGCTGGGTGCGGGTCTGGGGAGCGCTGGGGCTGTGGTAAACTGCAGCTCCTGGCTATATCCTCCTGGGTAATTAAGGCATTAGGGGGGGATAAGCATAAAGTCACTTTAAACATCAGTTGCTGTACTGTGCGTGTCTGGTGCTTGTTTGTTCCCTTCTCTGGTACTCATTTTACGTCAGCTTTTCTTTTTTACAATACTTTTTAGTTTTTCAAGTGAAGTGCGTATTCAGCAGATGAAAAGCAAACTGTTTGCCAGTTTAGTAGCATTTCAGCTGTTCTGGTTTTGAAACCTCAAGTAGTACACAATGGAAAAAATCCTTGAAATGCTTTACCTATGACAGAAAAGCTTTTCCCAGAATGAAAATACAGACTCTTACTGAATGCCATGTTGCAGTGCTTGTCTTCCCTCCCTCTGCAACCCTCCCCCCCCCCCCCCCA
>NW_020799107.1:6817475-6826238 GCF_003259725.1 Athene cunicularia | reverse complement strand
AAAAAAAAAAAAAAAAAAAAAAGGAAAAAAAGATAGTGGGTTTGGCTCTGGAAACTCACTTCCAATAAGGGTGGAGTGAAATTATTTTTGCTGCTTTGTGCCAAAATGAAATAAAACATGTCAAAATGAAAATTGTACAATTCTCGTCGAGCCAAGTACTTGTACTAAAATTTGTTTTTAAAATTTTTGCAGCTGATGACTTGTTTTGCACGATATACCAATGACTTTCTCTGTGTGTGTGTATGTGAACTTCTTGGAGAAATGCCAAGGACTGGAGACTGGGATAGTACCAGCTTTTATAAAGTCTTTTTGATGTCACTGAAATGAGAGGAACACATCTGAAGTTTCTCACATGACTGTCTTCAGGGCAGAAACATTGTGTGAAGTTTGCAAGTTTCTGGGTAAGGGGTTAATTGAGCGATTTCTTTCTTCAGAAGCTAATTTTTTTTTTTTTTGCTATATTGTAATTTAACTGTCTTCTGTCGGGAACTCTTAATTAGTTAGTGGCTTGTCAGTGCTCTTTAGTTTAATGTTTGTGGTTCAATTTGAGGGTACTTCGGTTTCTTCCTCTCTTACCCCTAAAAGAAGGGGGGGGCCAAAGTCCCCCAAACTCAAAAAAAGTTAAAACACTTTCCTAATGGTATTCATTGTAATTTACGAAATCTGAAACTGTACCAGAAGGGTATGTAGTATTTGAGGGAATACGATCAAGTTAAAACACAGCACTCTGAAAATTTTGTGCTGTCAGTGTTTTGTATAGCCTTCATCATATAGGTATGAGATAAACATCTGGAAACTTCTTGTTTGCTTGAGCAGCAGCTCTGCTGTGTGTAGTTTCCCAGCATTCAGGCATAGCAATCTGTGACTGTTAAACCACTCAAGTTTAGGAAGGTAGATGGTGAAGTTGGAGCAGTTGTATGCTCAGTGTATGTAGATACCAGTTTGACAGTGTGCTTCTGAGAGTTTCTTGTGATAGAGCTAACATGGGGACTCCCTTGAGTTCATAGTAACCCCACAGAGAAAGTGTGAACTTCAGTTCTCTCCCCGTTATATTTTAGCCATGCTAAATCATTTTGACTTACTGTAGTTATTTGCCGTACGCTGGGGGGGTGGGGGTATAGGTGTCTAAATCCATACTCCTTTGAATTTAAAAATTCTTGCGCCTGCTAGCTCTTAGAGGAGTGGAAAGGACACAAAGTCATGAGTCAGCCAGATGCTTGAGAGCATTGTGAAGTCACCAGGGCCTTTGCAATTTGGAGCTCCAGCTCTCATCAGTGCATTTCCCTGTCTGATCCTAGGAACAGGACTCTTACTGAACGGCTGGCCACTGAGGGAGGACTTCGTGCTGAATTCCTTTGTAGTCTGAAGCTCTTGGCTCATTGATAAACATTAAGATCCTGGGGACTTTTATCATATTGTTTAGAATTAGCATTAGGACCACCAAACCTGGTACCAAACCTGGTCCCTGTGATGCTGGTTGCACAGAGATGAAAACCTTGTGGCTGAAGTATATGTGGAGCATATGGAGAGTGTTAAGGCAGTAGTAGAGTATGTGGCTCCTTATGTTTTTCTTCATGCTTTGAGGGTTAAGGAGAAAGTATCCAAACTGGTACTTCTCAGCTCCCTAGGTTTCCACATCTCCTTTTAATGTTTGCACCTTCAGCATAAAAAACCCTGTACTTACAAACAGACTAAGGCTTCAGACAGGGAGTTTGCTTTTCTTAAGATCCGTACGTGGCAGTCTCAGAATTGTTGACCCCTTATGGGATCTGTGCATTGAAAATTGCTGAGCTAGGCAGTTGCTGTGGAGATCAAAGAAACTGAAGACATTAAAAGGAGGGCAGTGGAAATGCTGCTCAACTAGTACACCAGTTAAACAGAGGATTTACTGTGGAATTACTGTGCTACGCTCACTTTTGTTAGTACTCTGTTACAGTTTCTGGTTTTGTCTCTAGCTTTTTAATGAAGAACTGACAGTTGCTTATCTTTCAGGCCTCTGCGGGCCACGTTCAATTAAATCTTTCACTGGGTTTATTTAACCATACCCTAAACAAAGCTGAAAGTACAGTGCAAGGCACTGATTCCTGCTCTGTAAGCTGTGGGATAGATCCAGTGTGACGTGGCCTTTTAGCTGCTGACAGGGAGTGGTGAAGATTTGACACTGGTCTTTTGATCCCAAAGTTTGGGAACCCTTTGCCTAAGCTATGGCAAGCCACAGGCAAAAGGGTTTGTAAAGGAAAACTTTTTGTCTTTACTCAAAGTGTTACCAAAGAATATTGTGTTTGTATTATGCAGGTAGTGCCCAATGAATAAAGAACTGGATGCAAAGGCACAGCAGAAGATTTTTTTTTTAGGAAAAGTTTAGAATTTAACAGTTTTCTGGTTTTAAAGCATTAGCCTTGATGATTGGCTTCTAAACTGTATTTGTGAGAATGTATAACCAATTAATCAAATGCTTGCTTCATATAGATTTACTTTAAATAAATTTCTCCCAGTAGTGCCACTGAGCTTATTTCAAAGTGTTTCATCATGTGGTAGGTGTCTGCTTTGCTGAACTTGTAATAGGTAGCTGCAGAACTCCCATTTCTGTCATACTGTTGATGTTGACTCATTTAAATATTAAAAAAAACCACTTGAATGAAAACCAAATGCAGCTCAAGAAGTAACTTATCTCCAGAGCAGATTAAAATAAAAATCCAGCCAGAGGTCTGGGGTGGGAATGTGTAGATGTCGCTTGTGTGTGTGCATATATATGCATATGTATACACTCGCATATTTTAAAATGCATCCTTCCAGTCACATGTCTTATGGTCATGTGTTTCAGTTTGGGCAAGGTTAGATGACAGTCTTGAACTTTGTGAGCCCTATTTCTCAGACTGATAGGATCAGAAATGCAGTGAGGTATGAACACTTACTCCCCTGAGAGGTAAAGGCTTCCATTGCACATGGAACAACCTCTGAATAAAATAAAGAAAAAGCCAGAGTGTTCTTGTTTGACTTGGGAGGGAGCATAGTCTATTTGTGTTCTTCAGATAATGTCCTTTTTTATGGAATATTTGAATAATGTTAAAATGTTGAAAGAATTAAATATCTGATAGAGTTGTATTTGTACCATGTCATGAAAATGAGAAAATTTACATGGCCCATGTTATTTTCAGGTTTGCTGTAAACTACCTACCGTAGCTATAATGACACCAGCCCTCAGAGAGGCAGCAACAAAAGGTCATGGTATCCACTTGTCACCTTCTTTGTCCTCTAGAGCTATGGAGTCTGATACAGCTTTGTGCATGGAAAATTCCAGAGCGGTGGAAGAGAAGATAAAAGAGGACTCCATCGCACAGATTACTTGCTCAGTCCTGGGGTTCCCCACTGCTGAGCCCAGCCTCAGGAATGATATCTTCAGTGTGCAGCGTTTTGGTTCTCCACCATCCTCCAAGTGCTATCAGTCTGTTTTGTTAATGAGTACAAATTCTGCGTTTAGCAACAAAACCGGTAAGCAAATGAAAGCGGGAGAGCCCAACTGCTCCAAGATGAGAAATTCATTACATAATGGTGCTGACACATCATTTGGTCAAATAAGTCATTCAGAACCTGAGGAACAGGTCAAAGGGGAAACATTTTTAGAGACGACATCTCCGAATTTGGCAGAAACGCAGAGACTTTTGGATTCAAATGTAACCGAATCCAGTAATGCAGAAGAAATGCAGCTTTTAAATGGCAAATGGTACAAGAAGAATGGTTTTTTGGGTAGGGCTTTGGAAGTCTGCGCTGAAACAATAAAAGGGGATTTATTACACCAAATTCTTCACGGGCCTTCAGAAGGGATTTTGAGCTGCACCCGGGAGGAGGTGTATGCTCGCTTACTCCAGTGTGTCACTAAGCAACAAATGGAAATCAGTCGCGCCAAAAGAACTCAAAAACGTTTACAAATGCTCCTGGCAAAGCATGTTATCAAACACTGTGATCAGCAGCTGAAATGTTTCGTGAAACATCAGCTACAAAGAATGAAGGTTTTCCATGAGCCAGCCAGATTTTTGAGCAGTAGCTCCTTCAGGTGCACTGAAGGTTGGCCAGAAAACAACACAACTGCTTTGGAGAGTAGTTCGAGTACAGATGTCCAGAACGGAGTTAGCGTTGCACCAGGTGAAATCCGGGGGTTTGCACTTTCAACTGGAGGGCTGCTGTCTCGCGTGGAGAAGGATCTGGACTCTGATGCAACATGTAGCAGCTCAGATGAAGATGGTGAGGAACAGACTGTAAGAACAACTGTGGAAGCGTAAGTGTTAAATTCCTGCTAGACTCATGTGCTTCATGCTTATAAATCAAGATGGAAGGGTCTAGACCTGCAGATTCCTTCTTGTGTGAGTAACCTCTCTCTGTAGATAGTCCTGTTGAAATCAGCAGGACTGCCTGTGTGAGCTAGGTTTGGCAGGGGCCAGACAGAAAGTAAAAACTTCTCCTAATTAGAGCATTTAAGGAACAGTTACTTTACTAGACTGTAGAGAGCTAGATCTGGTACTACACTCTCTCAGTTTACATTACATTAGTACTGCTCTAATTATTCGATACTCAGATGGTGCTGTAAATCAAATAGCGATAGCAGTGCTGTAAATTATATTTTTGGCCGGTGTGATAATAATTTTAGTTTTATTCTGGAGTTATTAAGCATTAATCCGTGTTAGGATCCTGAAATCCACTATGATGTGATAAAGAGTAAAAATGATTGTCTGATGCAGGTGTCAAGCCATCCAGTATTTGGGGGTTGCATATTGAAAACGTTTGGTTCTTTGAATTATAATTTTTAAAATGTTAATTTATTTACTGAAGTTGTTCTACTACTGTGAATGAAACAAACAGTGGTGTTTTTATTGTTGCTGGTATCTTTTTCAAGAAGACACAGGGAAATTAATATAATTAACTAATGCTGTCTTGAATTGACAGGGACCCTGTCTACAAAATATAGTAGCTCTAGAAATCAGTGGTGGGTAAGAGAAGTAGATAGTAAAATTGTTCCCTGATGGTGGTACAGCCTCTTATTTTCTCTTTTTTTTTTTTTCCCTCCCTACCTTGCTACACTTAACACAATCTCTATGGTCAAGAAATTGTAGAGAGTGGTGAAAGGACGTCGGCTTTCCCCTTCCTATAGCTAGAGAGAACAGAGTATGTGTTAAGGTCTGTTGGGATGTAATAGTCGGGACAGTGACACACAGAATAGAGCTTCACACAAACATAGCAGCTTTGTAGGAGCTTCATGGCACCTACATTTCTAGCACTTAGGACTGGGTTTGTGTTTCCTGTTCTTAGGAGTGTCTAGAAAGCATTAAGAGTGACACTGGTGTTTAAGGAGAAATAAACCTATATTTCTCGATCTGTTTCTTGAAAAACATAATGTTCAGATGACATCAAGGATGTTTATCTTCAATTAGAAAAGAGCTGTACCCTGTTAACGTGTTTATAGCTTAAGTTAGGGAAGCTTCAGTATAGCATGGTTCTATCAAATCGCTGCTGCATTTTGTTAAACTTGATAGGCCTGGAAAAAAAGAGAGGAGAAAAAGTGTAAAGTAAAAGCTAGTTTTCATTTTCTTTTACATATTGTCAGAATGGTAAATACTGTACTGAAGTCCAACCAAAACATAATGGCTTGCCAACTAAGTTAGGATCACCTTAAATATTTGAATAAATAATTTGAATAAATATTTGAGTTTGCAGAATAATCATTCCACTTTTGAAATATTTTAATGAAAACCCAGCATTTTTGGCTCTTCCCAGCATAGGAGAATCCGCATTCTTCTCCTAGCTGAGACGTTTGAACTCCTGAGTGATAGTTCTTCCTCTAGGATTCTTATCTTGTGATAACATGTACTGAAAAAGAAAAACTGATGAGAAAATCTTGATTCTCAAAGGGTAGTGGATAATGTAAAACTTGGACTGAAGTTCTGTGTGAGGGTTTTCTTTTTTTCTTCTTGCCAGGGACAGTCAAGTTTCCAACTCTGCCTGCCAGTCCTTTTACCTTCCCTTCTTCTTGCGGCTTTTGAATTCCTGAAGTTATCTTTCCACTTAAGGCATACTCAGTTTGTTTTGCTGTGCTGACGAAAAAAATCCACAGAGTATTATTAAGTACAAAGACACCACCTTTGGCTCAGGAAATCCCCAAGCTGCTGTTGCTGGCAGCTGAGGGAGCATTCTGGAGAAGCACTGCTCCCTCCATGCCTGCCCTATTGGAAGACTGTTAACTTGGCCACTGCTAAGAGGCAGGAGACTGTGCAAGCCTTTATTTGTGGGTTGTTTTTTTTCCCTCCCTTTTTTATGACCTTACCGTTGAACAGCAGTCAAGCAGCAGTGTGACGAGGTTAGCCATGTGTGTTAGCTAAGGCCTTGCTGCATTGGCAGAACACGATTCACTAGGGCTTGAACTATGCTGCTGGGCCAGCAAGCTCAGAGTTAAAGTACTACCTAATTTAAGCTGTGTGCATAGGCTGAGGCAATGCTTGAATTAACACTGCAGGGAGGACAGGCTGTCTCTTACATGAATTTATCATTATCTTCAACTTGGAAGGGTTTTCTTAATTTCTTCAACTTTCCAAAGAATTGTCTTTGTGGCTGAAAGGCTGCACTTTTTCTTCTAGGTGATGAAGGTAAATCAGTTATTCACTAGTGCAGCTGCTGAGATTTGCTGTTTCCTGAGCTTTACCACTTTAAGGCTCTTTGGATTGCCTTTCACCTGGACAAAAGAAACAAGCAAAGTTAACATCCATTTTTATTTCTGCTAAGTGGATCTACATTCTTTGAAATGCCTTTGTATCCTAGGGAATTGACTCTTAGTGCTTTCCAGAAACAATGTGATGATGTGGGTGAGACAGTACTTGTTTCCTCGCCTGTGACTGACTTTTCAGAGTGAAGACTTCTACTGACCTGGAAAGACTCTTCCTCTGTGATATTCTTCTTAATACTTAACTGTAGATGTTATAAGGTTGTATTAATGCGGTGATGAATGGGAAAAATGTTTTGGTTTTGCCTATATCGCAGTATACTGATTGCATTTAACTTGAGGGTATAATCCTGCTGGTGACTGGTCATTGTCATGACTTCAGTGCTTTTTATCCTTTTTGGGAGAGGAGGAGGTGTCAATCCAGTGTGCACGGCGGGAGGAACCTGCAGTTACTGTGTTTACCTGAGAACAGTCTGTTTCCCATCAGGAGGGAGAAGTTGATTCCGGCTCCAATTCTTCACAGTAGGAAAAAACATGGAGTTATTTTTAGCATTTTGAACCTGTTCATTCTCATTATCCTGAAAAGAGTTTTGCCCAATCAGTGTTGACATAAGCTCTTCTGAGCTGTATCTCACTGCTTTGTGTCCCAAGTAAGACTGTCTTTATCCATCTATTTCAATACCTTTGTTGTTTAGTTGCAAATAGCTGTTACAAGATATTTAGACCGTTATTCATCCCTTGAGCATTACACAGGTGCTCGTCCTCAAGATAAGAAAGATCCTTGGTCTGCTGGTGAAGGCAATTCTTCTGGCTGACAATTCACAGTACTTACTGAACTTCCCCAGTTCCTAGAATAATTGGAAAGCCTCATCCCATTTCAAGAGCTTAATCAAAATACATTTGGTCCTTTTGAGTATTTGCTAAAAAGGAGTAAGAAAAAACAGTTGTCTCTTTTCAGGAATTCTGCCATTTTGCTGCCAGTGTCAGCTCATTGATGTCTTTAACCTGACAGTTTTCATGGAAGGTTTCTTAGGCAAAGCACTAAATTTCCATCAGTAATTTGTAGTGTATTCTAGTACTGTTCCAGTGGAAGAAATTCCCAAGACACTACACCAGGATATGGTCGTACTTCCTTCTGGCTTCTCAAAGGCGGATGTTCAGTGCTGTTTGCTAGCTCACTGGTAGGCATTAGTAACCAGAGTTAATAGAGGGCCTGAGGAGGGCATCAAAAGCTGACCATAAGTAATTCCTTCAGGATTCACAACTAATGTCAACCACTTGAAATGCAACGTGGACAACATTTCACCAGCTGAGTTTGCTTGGAACTTGTTCATCTTGTGATTCCTGAGGATGGAAGACTATCTGTAGAAATGGTCACAAGTTTCAACCAAGGTGAACTGGGGAAGGATGTGAGCTCAAAGGTTTTTTTAGCAATGCAGCTCTGCTTCTGGAAGCTATGTATTGTATCTTTCAGGCCAAGTCCACATCCTTATTCATGTATTTTTTGTGTGTTCCTGATGTGGTTAGAAGTTCTGGTTGTTTACAGTGTACCACAAAGAAGTCTGATGCTGAGGTGGTTATTTGGGAAACCTTTAAAGTTGCAAGGTACGGAGTTTTTCTTCTATGTGCGCTGTGTATGATCTTCCAGAATCAAATGGTACATCATTGGGGTTCTTTGAAGGCACAGCTGCTCACTTCATCAAATAGTAATACGTGTACCTAATTGACTAGAGAGAAAAGCTGCTTACAGTAGATTTTTCTGCAAAATAAGTAGCTCTTTCTATTTGTGAAAAGTTCTGTGCCCTGTTTCCCCAGTCCTTCCCCCATCTGAATACAGTCTTTTTGCATCATTTGGTGGTATTTTTTTCCTTCTGAAATGTTTTCATGCTTTTCCCCTGATTTTTGAAAGACATGTTTTACTGATTATCCTCCAGCAACCTCAAGCCTGACGAAGAAGCACTGTTATATTTTTCCATGCCCACAGGGTTTATCGTGCCTGGAAACTTTTATAATGAATGTGCAGAGATAGTAAATCGGTCTTTCCCCCCCCCCCC
>NW_020799107.1:6783190-6817425 GCF_003259725.1 Athene cunicularia | reverse complement strand
CCCCCCCCCCATTGGTAGTTGGAAGGAAAGAAGATTGGAAATCTGCTTTTAGTACAAATACTTGGTGGGGAGGGAAGCAGAAAGGCAGCGAGAATACAGGAAGGAAGAAAATATTATGACTAGTATCTCCAGATCTAATCTGTTTGTTCTAGATTATTTTCCATTTTTCCTAGCATGTTTTCTCATGGCTAATTGAGCAACATCAATGCAGTTCTGCAGGCCTCACTATAGAAGGCACTGCTTGAGGGCTGGCGTTTGTTGCTGGTCTTTGAGCCACGTTACAAGGGGAAGCTGTTTGTTTCTGCAAGGTCAGGTCCTGATTTTCCACTCTGAGCTGTAATTCTGCTTCATACCTGATATGAGAACTGAATCCTGGTTTTAGGACGGGGTGGAAGAGAGTCTGCCAGGATTAAATACTGCTCTCCATTTTTCTTAAGCACAAAACACCAATTGTTTCCAGTTTTTAAGACCTTTTTAGTTTACAAGTCTGGGAAATGTCTTATTTGCATAGAGGATTCATGTGAAGGCTTTTGAGTAAGTATAAATTCATAGGTACTAATAATATGCTGATTTCAAAATGTTTTATACATTGCTTTTTCATGAATTCCATTCTTCCAATTCTTGGCTTCTGTCACTAGGCTGTGGGAGGAGAATTGTTACCAGGGAATGAAAGAAAAGATAGCTTTATATTACCTTCTGTTTTCACTCTAGGGATACATGTATTATTTCAGAATATATTCAACCGCACTTGGTTGGATTTCCTCAAAATGGATTTACAACTTCTTTAGGGTCCCACACGCGTTTACTGTTTTTCTTTAGAGACTCATGTAAAGCAATAATAACTTGCTTTTGAGCAAGACTTCCTTCTCACAATACCAGAGTAATGTTCTTGTGAGTGAGGATCCTAATTTCTAACCTATAATTACATTAGTATTTTTGCAGCTGCTGAAAGCAACTGAAAGGTTTTAATGAAAGGCAGAAGGTTTGACAAGTTGTAACCTGCAAGGGAATCTCGGAGCTGGGAATGTTAAAGCTTTTGAGTTAGATGGGTGTTAAATGCATATTAAATAAAAACTTGGTATTACTCTTCCGAATGACACTTTAATACACAATCAACATAGTATAGTAGAATACAAAAATCTAATAATCAGTCACATGTATATACATGATAACCTCACGTGCATAATTAAATGGTAGATAAGAAGACTTGGGTGCTTGATGTCAACTGCTGATAAATCAGTGTTTTATGGCAAACTTTTTTTCTTTTGCTAAGCTATGAAATGTGTTTTTTAATTAAAATATTTGTTTACAAACAGCAGCTGTCTTCATAACATCTTGTAAAGTGAGAACAGCATTATTTCATTTTACAGATAACGTTGATTTTGTAAGAACCTACTTCAAAGGGATACATTCATTGCCTTTGAAATTCAGTGTATGTGGGCCCCTGATACAGGAAATCATTTAAATGCTTTCCTTTTCACATGAAATAAAAAGTGTGCATAAAGACTTCCCAAAATAGGAATGCTCTCCTGTAACAGGGTTTCATTCATACTGCTAAATATGGGTTAGGAATGTAACTTTAGATGTTGGATTTAAATATATTGACCTGTGCTCTTTTTTATTGAAACTGAAATAGCTGTAAATGATTTTATTTTCATCTAAGTATTTTACCTAGCTGTTATGGGTGAGAAAAAGTTCTCTGTTGGGGAATTTAAATCAATTTCATTTTCAGTTAGCAGGCTTTTAATTACTGATTCTAGTATTGAAAAATAAATAAACCTGATTGTCCACGTTTGAATATATGTGCATTATAAACTCCCTCCCAGCCCATCAGGGTAGACTGATCAGCAATAAAAGTCAGTGAAACTCCATCCCAAGCTTCTACAAAACACCCAGACCAAGAAGGTTGCAAGTGTTCAAACCTACATTCATTGTTCTCTCCACCCCTTGGCTCTGGAGGGCTTAACCTCATAACAAAGGCCACCCCTGCCCTGCAAAGCAGCCGGCCAAGTACTCTTAGGTGACTCCCCTATTACTTAACGGCAGCCTGCTTACAGCAGTTGTGGGAGAGGACTCGGTTTCTGATGTACCAGGGTGTCCTGTGTCCCCAGAGCAGGTGCTGGGGCAATCCTGACAGGGGCTCACCCCTGCTGGGAGTTTGACCCTCAGTGCAGCCCCGCTGCAGCTTCCTTTGGGTTCCACGGGTGGGGTGTGTCTAGGCCTCAGGGCCTGAAACGGGACCCAGCCCAGTTTTGCCCAGCTGCCCTCCCACCCAGAGGAGCACACTGGGGTCCTTCCATCTCTCCTGTACACCCACAAGGCATGTTCCCTTTAGTGAGGGGCAGCAAGAGGTGGAGGAGATCAGTGTGCTGGTGGTACCTGTGCTGCTCCTGCTGCTGCTCCTTTCTCATCTGAGAATGGCATCCTGGCTTGCATCAGCAATAGCGTGGCCAGCAGGGACAGGGAAGGGATCTCACCCCTGTACTTGGCACTGGGGAGGCTGCACCTCGATTCCTGTGTTCAGTTTTGGGCCCCTCACTACAAAAAGGACATTGAATGACTCAAACGTGTCCAGAGAAGGGCAACGGAGCTGGTGCAGGGTCTGGAGCACAGGTCATACGGGGAGTGGCTGAGGGAACTGGGGGGGTTTAGTCTGGAGGAGGCTGAGGGGAGACCTCATCGCCCTCTACAGCTCCCTGAAAGGAGGTTGCAGAGAGATGGGGATGAGTCTCTTTAACCAAGTAATAAGCGCTAAGACAAGAGGAAATGGCCTCAAGCTGTGCCAGAGAAGGTTTAGACTGGTTATTAGGAAGCATTTCTTTCCAGAACGGGCTGTATCTTTCCAAACAGGTGTTGGAATGGGCTGCCCAAGGGAGGTGGTGGAGTCCCCATCCGTGGAGGTGTTTAAGAGTCGGGCTGACATAGCGCTGAGGGATCTGGTATAGTTGGGATCTGTCAATGTTAGGTTACCGGTTGGACTGGATGATCTTCGAGGTCTTTTCCAACCTAGATGATTCTGTGATTCTGTGATTGCTCTGCCGTGGGCTTCCCCATCAGCCACAGACCCTTCTGAGTCTCAGTCTCTGCCCAGGCATTTTTGGGCTGTTCTGCAGGACTGCAGCCTCTCAGCAACCAAAACCTGCTGATGATTTCCAGTGCATCTGGCATGCAAGTTCTGGATCAACTGTTAGCAGCTTATCCAAAAAAGCCTCCAAAAAGAATATGCTTTGCATCCATTTTTACATTGAAATCTGATACTATAGACAACTAGAATGAAATCAGGTATTAGCTGGAGCTACATGTTTACATGAATACCATACCCACCTATTCCTTGTAAGATTATATGCACAAATTTAGGGGCTAACTTCAGTGGCTGGACAGCAGTGATGTTGCATGCATGCTGGAATAATGTGCCATTCGCATGTATCTTTACGGGAACATGTAAACTCTATCTTACGTGTAACATAGGATTCAGTCAGAGCACTACTTTCTGGATTTCTTTTTCAAGGGCAGTTGTGCAAGACTTTGAATTTCTAGGCCTGTGTTCCTGGTGGTTATTTGTTAGTCTGTTGATGTTGTGCCATTTCAAAGGCAAGAAGAGAAACTTGTTCCCAGGCAGCCCTGGTGTTCCTGAAGCTTCTTTCCTTGCATGTTTGCACTGCCCACTTCTCTCTCCATGTTGGTCTGATCTACAACATGCTGAGGTTTAGTGGAAGAAGCTAGGGTGCTGGGGGAGCTGATGGAATCTTAGAAATATACTTTATTTTTAACAAAAGGCATTAGCAGATACACATTTTGCAGTGGTTTGGGTTTTTTAATTTTCTTTTGTTTTATTAAAAGAGGAAATGGTGCTGGTTGTTTACCTTTCACAGGTTTTTCCTTCTTGTGCAGTTAATATTCTAACTGGTCAGACTGCCACCAACCAATTTGGCCTTTTATCATTAACAACTCTGAAGAATTATGTAAACAGAGTTGAGGATGAAGAGCACCTACCAGATTGTGAAGCCAGCCATTGGAAAAGTTCAGTACTGTAACAGACAACGCTGCTTTAAGAAGCTGAATTTTTAATTTATTTTGTGGAGCCCTAAACTGAGTTAACAATTCAGTACAAATGTAACAGTTCAGTTTCCAGTCTAAAGCCTGTAGTAATATTGGAATTCTTTTCAGGAGCCCTGTAGCAGGCAAGTACTGGCTGTGGCATCTCAGCAGTTTGGAAGATGTTAGTTCTCAGATGAGGGAGCATATAGAGCTCCAGTGTGAAATTCTCATGAAATTTCTCCTTTGATAGGGTATCCAAGCACAGAGACTTTCCCTTTTTATATATTCAGTTTTCTTCTACAGCCTTTTTTTTCCTGAATATTGAATTTTCTCTTCTCCACTTCACACTGTCCCTTCTAAGCTTATTTATGGAAGATGTAAAAATCTTACTGTTGCTACTTAATTTTTTTCCTTCAGTTCTGTACCATGAATTTTCTCTTCAAGGGAAAATCACAGCTATGGTTGATGATTTCAGGTGTTACTGCATAAAGCTTGGTGGCTTAGCAGAAATGTTCAGCTGGATAAAGGTTTTTAGTTTGGGAAGATAAAATGTGTATTATGTGTTAGTATCAACATATGTTATTGGATGCAATTCTGAAAGTATTAAATGGCAACAGTATGTCAGAGATGGTGAGACCAGGCGTGGGTGCCAGAAATTGTTGTGATAAACAGTTGCTGATGTCTGTAGATGATAGGGAGAACTGTAACCCATCTGTTCTGAAGCTGCGTAGTGTTTCGGAGGAAAATCTCTGCTAGGTAAAAATTCCTGTTAAACACCAAAGAAGACAGCAACCCCAGAGGCTCTAGAAGAATGACCTGATTGCAGATCTTATCAGAGATTGCAGTATAATTTTGAGTACCAAAGAACTTCCCTTAATTGATTGATTTAGAGTTTTTTCCAGGTGCAGCTTGGTTTGGTGCTGGTTGCCACAAAACAGTGGCATATTGCTCTCCGTAGTCAGTCTGTGGCGATCACTCCTGGATGATCTGAGCAAAGGCTGATAGTGAACTGTCAGAGTAGTGTTTTGTTGGGTAGTGTTGATCAGATATGATACCAGAGGACAATATTTGTTGCAGTTCGTTTCAATCTTGTTTGTACTCTGGAATGCATAGAAGAGATTGAGTTCATAAAACAGCACTTGCTGTTTTTTTAATTATGTGGTTATTATGGGTTTAACAGTTAACTGGTCCAGGGGAATTAATACTTCAACAGCAACTAAAGTTATTCATTCTGAAAACAAACATTAAGTAGGTGTGCTGGAAAAATTAGTCCTTGAGAAAGCATTTACAGGTCATTTCGTAGTTGGCCATGTTTGTTCAGCCATTACAAGTGTTGGAAGTTTTTGTTGGGAGTGGGCATTTTTATCTCACGAGTAGAATCTAGATAAGATTATCTAAAATACATGCACTACATATCTGAATTTACCTAATTTAAATGATTTCTATGATAGCATCTCCTGGTTTCTGAAGGCAATCTCTTATTTACTGTCAGTGTCTGCAGAAGAAAGAAAAATGGACATGTTTAATTTCACCAGTATGTTGACAGAAGGTATCAGAAGCCTTTTGCTCACCTTAATGGCTTGCATGAAAATGCTTGTATTCAGGCCAGCTGCTTTTTGAGCATTACCATGTATAGTCTCAGGAAAGCTAACTGTAATGCTGGTGTAAAATTAGGGGCAGCTCAGGAAGTTCACAGGCTTGCAGCTTCTGTCCTGGGGGGACCTCCACCATACTAGTGTGCTGTTGAGCATTTGTGATAGTGCCATGTGGTGAATATGACCTATTTTGTATTTTTCTACAGTTGAGTGAACTTCCCAGGAGAATTGGGGGATATATGGGTTTTCTTCCGGTGTGTTGTCTTATGGATTTCATTGTGAGTCATATGATAACCTGGATGGGATTTAAAGATCTGGAGAACTTGATGATTTTTTGCTTTTTAGTTTCTGGAGTTGAATCCTTCATCAAAATGATAAAATTTTGCCATTGTTTTTAGTGACTCCGACCAAGGGGGGCAATTAGTTATTTATTCTGAGGATAATCAGTAGTTCATGAGCTGCTTCTTGTTCCCAAATACCTCACTGTTGCATGATTGGCAGTAGGCTGCTGATAGCCCAGGAGTTCCCAGTGAGAGGAGGAGCTGAACCAGCAGGGATGGTAAAGGTCAGGATCACGGGACCACTTTAGGACTAAATCGTCTGAAAACTTGATACCAGAACGATGTGGATTATACTGAAGGAGACGTGGCCTGGCGGAAGGAGCAAAATATGTCATGTTAGGAAATGTGAATGGGAATGCAAGTGTGAGGGGATGTCGGGAAGAACTGTCATTCTTATGTTTAATGCAGAATTTTAGAATTGGAAAAATTTTCCCCACACACGCTACAAGCCTTTCTGGCTCATTCGTGTTTGGATGTTGTAATTTGAAAATGTTGGTGTTCTTTGGGACGAACCTTTTAGAAGGAAACACTGTTTTGGGTTGACAAACCTCCATTTTGGAGTTTGATGTGGGTCTGTTGCAAGCATGCTCCTTTCCTGTTCCGTGGGAAGCATCCTATCATTGTCCCTGCAGACATGTCATGGTAGGAGCATGTTACTTGTTCTTACTGGGAATTACGAGGCTCAAGGCCTTAGTTTCCTTTTAATTTTCAGGATATAAGATACTTGTGGAGAATCTTGCCTTGGGCACAGGGCTGCACGCTCTAAAATGCTCTTCCCTGTGCTCAACATACCTATTTGAATCAACCATCCTGGATACTATCAGTTCCAGGTTCTGTATTTTTTGTGCATTTTGAACAGCACTGTGTTTCTCTATTATTTATGAACTAGTTTTTAGGCTTCTTGTTTTGTTTGCTTATAAAAATAAAATATGCCTAAAAGGTTTAAATTCTACCCCTTCTCACCTGTAAACAAAACATAACACACACACACCCCAAGCACAAAACCCAAACAACAGTGTGTGTCTAGCACAGCAATTTTATCTTGGTTAGCAGTTCCCCTTTCCTCTCAGTTAGGTTGCCTGGTTTTGGTTTTGGGGACAGACTGATTTTACCTATTGTGAAAACATAAATCTCTCTCACAACATGATTGGAGGAACTGGACATACCTCTCATAGTCCTGTTGCATTCTGCAGTGTTGGTTTGGTTACATAAAAACATGGTTTGTTAGCAATTCTCTTTTCTCTTTTGGGGAAGGTGAGTGTGCTGGGGGGTTCATCTGTATATTCCTTCCACAGAAAATGGCTAAAAACTTGTTTCGGTTCAAGCAATAGTAGTGACTGTAATAGCAGTATGTTATTTACTGCTCTTCACTTGCCTCTTTGGTCTCAGCAAAAGCAAGAAGCTTTGATGAAATGCTTATACTGCCTCTGCTGGTGCTGACGATTCCCAGCTGAATTCTTTCCCATACTTTGGGGTGACACAGTACAGCCTGAATGTCTGCTTCCTAGTTATATTTTTGATCATACTTCGTCTGCATTTGTATCTGTGCTCCTTGTGGCTTGTTTGTTCTTTTGCATTTCTTTCTTTTCTTGCAAGTTGTGCAGGATTAACCTCCTACAGTTCAACCAGAACAGGGGAAATGCAAGCCAGTATCTCACATGGAAGCAAATTTTGCCTCTAATGCAATTCCGGCGTGTTTTTCTAGGGAAATTTAAATGAGATGTTTTATTCATTCAAAGCCAGTATTGCTCCATTCTCCTCCGATTCTAATAGTCCTGGATGAATGCAGAAGATCATCTGCAGATTTAGTCATCGCAAGAGCAGAACATACATGTTTTATATTTCACTATACTACAGTACTGAACTTTAGAAACTTTTCCAAATGTAACATGGTTTATATTGAGTTTCCAGCAGAAGAACGAATTTGAAATTCCTGTGGAGGATGTATGATGTTAGAGTCAAAAGTACGGAAACCAAGTAAAGATGCTTTGCAAAAGGAGCACACAGGAAGCGGGACAGACAGAAACTTTTTTTTTTTCTCTTGTCTCATTCCTAACAGAGAACCAGAGTGGGAGCTTCTACTTTAGCACCTTCTCTGACTTCCTCCTTCAGTAACAGGCCTGGTTATTTTTGTAACCCTTTGTGGTTCCTTTTTTTTTCCTTCTCTAGATTTGCAGAGTTAGTGAATTCACTGCTGCCACCTTGAAATGGCTTTCTTTACTGAATGAATGTATCCTGTACTCTCTAGCGTCCCAGGAACAGATTTACAGATTTAATTGTTTTCTTTTTTTTAAATATTACAGTAGTAGGTTATCATTTGTCACTTGAGTGACCATACTGCTTTGCATGCAAACAGCTCACTTTAGGAGTGTGAATATAGCTTATAGCGATTTTATTTTCCTCTGAGGAGTTACAAGGTTTGCTAAATAGTTTGTAGATAAATAGACTTACAGGCAAAGATGGTAAATAAATAATGCATGATCAAACAAATATGAGTGGCAGAGATGGGAACAGAATTTAGCAGTGCTTTCACCTCCTGTCCTATAAATGTGAGCTCACGCCCGCTGCCTAGCCTGGAGCTTCCTACCCCTTCCCTTGTGGATGTGCAAGAGTGTGTGTCTGTCTGTCTGCAAGGCATCAAAACTGGGAAAGGGGTCTAGACTTAAACTTGCTTCATTCATCCTGCCTCTGAAGTTAAAATTAACCATGAGCAACTCTAATCTATGTCACAGTGTAGTTGCCCATGTGCTTGTGCAGGCAATGGGCCTGGGGCAGCTTGGGCTGGCAGGAGAGAGAAGCTAAAATTGCTTCCCTTGGCATGAGCTTAAAATGTTAGTGCTTAGTTCGGTGGAAACTCTTCCTCACAGAGGAGCCTAAGGACATCGTTATTACAGTGTAATTAAATCCTGTTAGTTTAATTATATAGTACACTTTAAATTTAAAGCCTTAAGAAATACTTCCATAGTATTTTAGAATGAAGCAAAAATATACCTAATATATTTAACAGTGAATGCAATTAATTCAAAATTTAATACTGTGTTTAAGAAAAAAACCTGCAGACATGTTTTTGAAATAAAACTTGTGATGCAACGTTGCAGAGTTTTGGTTTTGTTTTTTTTTTTTAAGACAGTAATATACAGCGGATGTGTTTTGTTTGTCTTAAGGTTACAACATTTAACTGTTCTTCTGTTATCTGCTGTGGTTTGGTATTGACTATGAATTCCCTTACTGCCCTGCTGATTTCATACAGTGTGTGTGACCCAAGATCAACTCCAGCCCTTTCCGTTCCACTTCTTGTTTCCCAGCTGTGTGGGCACTTTTTATTTCTCTTATCTGCTCCCCACCTCCCCTTGGTCTGTTTGAGACCAGCTCACCTTTCTCCTCAGACTGTTACATATAGCTTGGGAGGCAATTCTCTCTGTATGATTTATTTTCTTTCACCTGGACTTTCTTGTTACAATGTCCTGGTTTTGTTGTTTGTTCATTCCTCTTTTTGAGAAGGGAATAGGAATAAGCATCTCAACACTCCCGTTGTGGGGTTTTTTTTGTTATCCTCTTTACTGCTATTTTTTTGTTGTTGTTAAAATGATTGACTAAGGGATTTGTTACAGCCTCATTAAGCAGCTTTTTCTTAGGACTAGCTTTTGGCTATCCCAGGATCCTGAGACAAATCCTAACTATTCCAGCCACCACACTTGTGTGAACACATTTTTTAACTGAACTCTGACTTGGGCCAACAAGGAATTCAGATCCTCTCCTTTCACTGCAAACTGTATTTTATGACTTCCAGAAGCACAAACATTCAAAAGCTGTCATTTGCAGAGAAGTTCTTGGCAAGAAGACCTGGTTAAAGCCTAAGTAACCAGGGCTGTTTACTATGTGCTGGTGATGATGGGAAAACAAAGAGAAGTAAGGAGGAGTTGTCAGAAAAACGGATATTCACAAGATTACTTCATATGCCTTTTTTCCTAAGACAAAATCACTAATAGAGCATATAAAATGTAAACAGTTTATTATGGTATATAGAGTTCCTTGAGTTTCCTTTTGATGGTAATTCATTTTATTTGCTTGCCTGTAAAATCTGGATTTAAACAGGATATTTCAATCTCTTGCCTAATTTCGTGAGTTCATTTTGTTTATGTAGTAGAGAGTTTAAGATGGTTGTAAATTATGTGGGCGGATAATTTGTGTTTAAAAGGGGGGAAATTATGTATTTTAGAGGCAACCTACCAGCGACTATGTCTATATTTACTATTTATGATAGCTAAAGTAGACTGAAAGTTCTGAGGTTTTGAGTTCTATTATGTTGCATAATCTTTGCCCTGAAAATATTAGGATTCTCAAATTTGGTGATTCTCTACTCATGCCGGGAAATGTTTAGCATCTTCTGCAGCATAATGTATTACCTTTCTTTCATTGTTGAGGTGGTTGACACAAAATTCTGCGTGAAACACTTGCACTTGTGTGATGTTCCTATGCCAATTCACTGGCATCTGCATTTTCTTGTGTCCTTTGTGATACTTAAGTACTCTTCATTGCCTGGGAACAGGGGATCATGTATTCTACCTGTGCAAGACTTACACACAGTGTCATCCAGTATTTAGATCCAGTAGTTATCCCAGTAAAAGCACTTATTTTCCAGAAGGAGTATGATTTTTGTTTTTACAGTTCTTTTAAGTTAGCAAACTACTTGACAACTTTAGTGGGAAAAAACACCAGTCATTTTCTTTAAATAAATAAACTCAGTTGATGGTAGAATATTAGGATATTAGTAGAAGTTGCATACGAAAATATTGCACTGTGTTGTCTCTGTTGCTTAAACTTACTGGATATTGAGTTTATTTGTTGAGTGGTACAGTTATGTCAGACATTTATTTAATAAGTAGGCTGAGTAAAGTTTGCTGATGCCAGTGATGAATTTGGCATAATAAAGTTAAGCTAATTGCAGTGTCAGGTACCAGGAGGCATCTTTTGTGTTACAAAATACTATTTGTAAACAGCAGTAAGAGTGACCTAACTATACTATACTGACACAGCTATATGTATAAAATAGCTTGAATAAAAGAAATCTAAACTACTTAGTAGGGTTTTTGGGCAGTGACTTGATATCTAGCTGGTCATTGCTGAATGGTGCTTTATTAGATTCCAATTGTTAGCAAACGATATTCATGGAAGCATGTGGGAGGAAGTGTGGTGTAAGAATTTGGATTCTTGCTGGTGGAGTTACTGGAATTCTTTACAGATCTTGTAATCTGCATTAACTGGTATAGTTTTGTAGTTTCTCCAGTGCTGGGTTTTATAATACAGAACAGAAAATTTAGTTTAGCCTGGGACTAGCCAGTGAACATTGATCGTACTGGTTTGGGCAAGATTTGTAGTTACAGAAATAAGCTGATGTGAAACTGGATGGGTATAATCAGATATCTTCTGAAAGCAACTGAGATGCTTGCAACATGAGGCAGAGCAGCTGTCAAAAATGTTCTTGTGCAAATGTGGTTATCTTTATTTTTGGACTAACCAGCATTTTGTCTTCACAGCAGCTATACTTCTGAATGGAAGTGGCTTGCAGACAGAGCTAGAATTGGCAGCCGTTGGACATGGCTTCAAGCCCAGATTTCAGAACTAGAATACAAAATCCAACAACTAACTGACCTTCACAGGCAAATACGTGCCACCAAGGTATTGTCTGTAAGCTCGTAAATGGGCTTTTTAAATAATCTTTGACAGTGTTTCTTGTAATATGTATTTATTTATTTGGTTCCTTGTTGTTGCTGTTGTTTGTTTTGTCGTAGAGTTCTTGTATCCGCACAGACTATCACATGCAAAGGTTAATGAGAAAGACATCAGGAGCTAAAAAGTATTGTACCCTAGAGGCACCAGTACAGGACTGGGAGATGGGAACTCTTACCTTTCTACTGTGATAGTTAGTGGCTTTGTTAGTGACTCAGGGGCCCATCACAAGGTACTGCATTTATCACACAAATTTTTCCCTTCTGCAGAAGCAGCAAGATTTGGTTTCCAGGTGGGGTGGTTGGTTATTCATTTTTGTGTTGTGGGGTTTCAGGGTGGGTTTTTTGTTATTTACAGTGGATGTTTATTCTAAGTATTACCTAGTTAATGTTTGTACAGCACTTTGAACAGGTCAAGGATTAATTATTACTAAAATTCCAATGTGTGTAACTCATGTACTAGTTTTTGTAAATCGAACTGGCTAGACAGGGGGAAGGTCGCATTCCTAAAACATTAATAATCTTTGTATCAATTTAATGGCTTCCCCAGGTCATTCTCATGAGCAAGAAGCCAAAACCTGTGATAATTCTGGTGGTGTGATAGTGAGGGGTTATAGAGGAGGACTCTTTGACTCTGTTGATGAGTCTCCTCTAGGTTGTCTGATCTTTGCTGGGGTCAGATAAGCACAGATGGAGAGGAGCCAGAAGATGCTTTAGACTTTATGTGGCTGAACATGAGACTTAGAGGGAGTTTAAAAGGAGAGGTAAGTCACCCCAGAGGGCACTTCCCTCTGAACACATAAAGAAAAATTATTCCCTCTTCTCCTTACAACCTCAAAGCCTTCTTTTCATATCAAACTTCATCTCTTATGCTCACAACTTTTCCCCACTTAGTTTTTCCTTTAAAAAATAACTGGAGAGCCTTTATTTGGGGTCTGTCCTGCTTCCTGTGCCCACAGGAGTGAAAGGAGATTTTGGTGAAGGGTGAGAATGCTTGTATTTTAGTGTTGCCCTAAATACCAGGTGCATGCACACTGTTACACCCAGAAGCTATAAGCCTTCAGGGTGGCATAGGTCTCATGAGCAGTGGAAGACAGAGAAATAAGTAACAGAAAAATTAGAGAAAGAACATTCTTTTAGTCATGCATTTTCTTCTCATTAGGTGGTATGTTGGCTTGGAGCCTAGTCATCTTCCTGGTGGAGATCTTTAGTGACATTCCTTTTTGCAAACTTCATGCCCCTTTTACCAGCTGTGGTATTCAGTATTTGGCATTGTGTCCCATAGCAAAGGTAGACATGTATTTTCTTCGGCTGTGATTTTTTTGTATATGTGTTTGTAGTACACCAGTGCAGCAGCTATGGAAGGACACGTGGGCTTATAGAAGAGCCCTTTGTTTTCATTTAGTGGCTGCAAAGTACTTAGACAATATCATTAGAATTTGTATGCTGTGTTTAATGGTTTCAGAGTGCAACTTGTGTGTTTTGAGTGGAAAAAAAGTGTGATTCATAACCATTGAACAATGATTTTGAGCATAAGGCCGTTCCACTAACACCATAATGCAATTGGAAGGAAGATGGTTAACTTGTGGGCAATTTCCTGGCCTACTTCATGGTTTTCTGCATCTCTATGCACACAGTAGTAGCAGCTCTCAATCTTGGAGAGTCCTTACATTTAAAAAAAAAAAATAATATATATATCTATATATATCTATCTATATATCTATATATCTCTCTAAACAAAACAATTCTATATGGGGAGTGGGAGGAGGAGGGAGCTCATAGCCAAAACCTACTAGATGTCTCCCATTTAACTTATAATTCCTACATAGTCAGTATTAGTCTTCTAATTCTTTACTCTTTCTCTTGTCTTCTGTGCCTATTCCATCTCTCCCTGTTCATACAGTCTGTCAATTTTCTTCTTCCTTTTCTGCTTTTGTCTTTCTGTGCCTGGTCAACAGGAATTTGCAACTTAAAATAATCCAGTGGAAGTGTTTGTGGGGGGGTATCATCCCCCTCATTTCACCACTTTTCCTGCATGTTTTCCTATTCCTCTGTCTTCAGAAGTTGTGTTTTAGGCTTTTGTTTATTTTTGTTGTTGTTGTTGTCTCTGTGGTCTTGACCTATGATTCTTTTACTAAAAAGATCTAAAGATTCTAAATTCTAAAAGACTCTAAAGCTGCTGAGCTAGCTTGTCCTCCTGTTGTGGCATATAAAACTTAGACCTGTACTTGAATTTCCTTGAATGTACTGCCTACTTTGTAACTGCTGTTGGTCTACAGAATGTAGTATGATGCTGTCTGGATTCATTTCCTTCTGCTGTAAATGGAAAAGCATGAATGATGGGCTACTACCTGATAAGGAATGTGGAAAAGCTGGCATTGACTTGATGGAAATTCAAAATTTCAGTGCCCCTTTTGGGCACTAAATCAAGTTTCCAAGCACCTACATTTGTTTCTAGATAATGTCTTTGTTCTCAGCTTTGAATTTATAACTCAAACAGGGGAATAAGTTAGAGACACAATGCAGACAGGACAATTTCATGTTTTATCTTAGTCTCCCCCGTGAAGTCTCTTTGAGACTTGCTTTCATGTTTTAGGGCAACTTGCTGCTGAGTCAAGAGTCAAGGTGTGAGTAAAACTACAGGATTCTTAATTTTCCACGGCCACAACCTAAGTGAAGTCTGTCTTGCTTGAAGAAATAACATAGGGGCTCCTTGTGTTCCCATGATGACAATCTTCCTTGGTTTTAGTGGAATATTGTTACCAAAAAGAAAAAAATTGAGTCAATGTTATTGAATAGTCCCATTCTTTCAATATCTGCTTGATATTTGAGTAACAGCCAGCACTTAAAAGCAAGTAGGTTCTTTCCCTTTCTCTTTGGAAAAAGCCTGCAGAGGTTTGATATCCTTTTCTGAGTATTAAATTTATTTGCTCAAGACAATGACAAATTATGGGACTATTTGAGGAACTGTTTTTGACTGTTACAAAGTTAGTTTTGCTTCTTATTTTGTTAAACATTTTAAGTTGTTAAAACAAGTCAACTAAGATGTTACCTAGGATTGTATTTGACACTTACTTTTCTAATCTGTCATGTGGAAAACACAGTGGGGGTATTATTTTCCTAGTTCTATTTATTAAACTGTTATTTCCCTACCATATAAAGTTGTATTTCTCTTATTAGGTGATATTCTAGACGATAGAGCACATCTGATACCACGTTTGTGCAGATTGTCTTGAAAAGCAATGAGATTGCTAGAAAGTTTAGGATGGTTACTTCTGTAGTTATGAAACTCTAAAAATGCTCACCTTAAATCAATTATTAAATTGTAAAAGGCATTTGTTTTGAATTGTATACATCTCTGCTACATAAAAAACTAGCAACCCTGATATTTTGCTTGGAACATGGATAGGAATAAGAAAAACACCACTTTAAAATGCCTCTGCAAAATTTATTGGCTGCAAAGACTATAACCAGCTTCAAATCAAAGGGTGGTTGTTTCTTACAGAAAAACCTCTTCTTAAATCAGCGGGCAAATGATCATACAGTTACTCTAATAAGTATGAATTTCTGATTTGAATTTTGGCACAGATGTTTAAGCAGTGGTATAACACTGGAGTGGTTGGTGTTGTAAGGAGTAGCATAAATGGTGCAGCTTTTCATTAATGAAAATACCTACTATTTCTATATTTTAGCTGTTATGTGTATTTAAAATCCAGTTAAGTGCTCCAAAGAGTTACTGGGAGGATTTAAGGGGGATGTGCCAGGTTGGACTGCCCCTTAAAAATTATTTAGGAGGGTTAATCCGTTGTCAACCAACTGTGTTCAATTGCTGTTGTCTAGGGGATGGTGATCTTAGAAGAATTCCCATTTCCAAAAGACATTTTGAAGAAGCAAATACAATTGACAGACCAAGAAGCTTTATTAAACGCCACAGGGAATTCGCAAGCTGCCATTGAGAGACAGGATTCTTTGCCGGAGCATGACTTTGAAATGTCACCCAGCAGTCCTACCCTGCTTTTACGAAACATAGAAAAACAGGTAAAGTAAAATAAGAACTCATTGGTCAATGGAGCCAAATGATTTACTTCAGAAACAGGGCAGGTTCCATGGTGATGAATTCCAAAAAGGAAGATATTTCGCAGTCCTGAGAGTGGGTGCTGATGAATTGAATGGCTTAAATAACTACATTGTACACCAGGTTTACAAATTAACCTTTTATTTCTGACATGTCTGTGTTACCACTCTATTTCCATCAAAGTGGCCACGTAACAACTTCTAATAGCTATCCACAAACCTGCCTCTTCTTTATAGTTAGGTTCAATATAGAGTTGCCACAGAATGTTTCAGGAAATACTAATGTGAGATCAAAGAGCACAGTGGAAGATGGTGGTATGTTGCACTTAAAAAAAAAAAAAAAAAAGCCCCAACAAAATATAATTGTTAGTCTTCCTTGTAAAGTGTCATAGGACTCCAGTTCAGAGCTGAGGAATTCCAGGTAATTAACAGGCATAGGGTAGGCATAGCTGTGAGCAGAGTTTCAGTTCACAGTGTTCAAACCAGTCATTTCCAAAGTTAATTCCAGGAAATATGATATAGACTCCAGCAGGGTTTTCTTTTGCTAGAAAGTACATAAAGAATGTTGTAGGATCACATTGCTGTAGGAGATACAGGAAATTTGTTTTCAGAATGAATTTATGCAGTTAGCATAAAGCAAACCTGACAGAGCCAGTACAGTGCATTAATATGTTGATCTGCTACTGTACAGGAATTCTTGGTCATGTACATGTATTTTAAATGGGGTAAAAGTAGCTTCAGGTACTAATGCCTGTTCCTGAATCTCTGTGCCAATTTTTCTTATTTGATAGTCATACTTTCCTGTTCTTAAAATGCTTCCCCTGTTTGATAGATCTTATCCACAACAGACAGAAGTGAGGAAGCAGTAAAACAGGAAATTTGTATGTGCAGTGCTGGCAATTGCACAAGGTAAACCAAAGAGCATTTTTAGAATGTGGTGAATGTCCCCTCTTTAAGTGATTACTTGGAGAATTAAACATGCTTTTCAGTAAGACACTTGACAATTAAAGTAGTAGGAGTGTGTTTCCTGGTCCCTAAGCAGCTGCAGAGTTCCAAGAACCTTGATGATCTGAAAATTACTTGGAAGTAAAGGTGATCTGTGAGATGTGTTAAGAACACATCCGATTTCTTCCCTTTACACCACAAAAAGCTTTGGGGTGTGATTTGCTTTTTGACTGTCAGTTCTGTAAATCCACCTTAACTCTGAAGGTCTGAGTTTCTTCTTGCTCATTGTCAGGAGTGGCAGTGCTGTAGGCTGAAGTACATCCACAGATATTCCCACAGAATTCTTCAGTCCTATGCCAAAGTATTTCCTTGTTAAGAAAATTTTACTTGTGAACAAAAGAAAAATAAAGAATACAGACTGTCTGAGCCTGGCAATTTTTACTAATACTGTTTTCAAGTCCTTTTCATAGCTATGCAACATTTAAAAAGTGTCTTGTTTTTCCTTGTGTTTCAGAAGTCTGCCATTATTTTGGAGCTTTTATATTCAGAAAAGACTTTGCTCCTTACAGATTGAATTCTGTTAAGATTTTAAAATCAATCTGCTAAATATTTTACCTGCATCTTGTTTATTTTGTCCAGACCTTTTATAAATGACTTGCTATTTCTGTGTTTTAATATCCATCCTCGAATATTTTATTCTGACATGAAATTTTTACCTGACTGCATCACTTAAACATGAACAGAAAAGACATGAATTGTAATAAAATGAAATGTTTTTTTTTCTGGCTCTTTCTGCATAAATGGTAGTCCCTCAAAATGTACAGAGAACTTACTGGGTAACCTTTTGCAATTCTTATTTTAAACAGTCTTAGTTCCAAATGAAAATCCTACAAAATAATGTAAAAGTTTTTTTTTAAACAAGTATGCCATTTCAGATATATTTAATTTCTGTTTAATGTGCAGAACACAGTTTCCTCTAAGAAAGCTACATTTATTGTCAGAATAGCCTTTAAGGTTTGACATTTAAAACAAAAAAATCATTGTGAAATGTTATCTGGAGTGAGTCCACAATTCATTGCTTTATAAGGAGTAATTCTTAGTCTTAACAAATTAGCTGCATTTGTTTTGGGGCAGTTCGAAAAGTCCAGGTTTTGGTGGGGTGGGGCTTCTTGTTGTTCTTTTTGAGGATACCAGAAGATTTTAGCCATTCTGTTTGTAGTTACAGTAGTCCTCCTGTAGTTACACTTGCTTTTATAAAAACACCTTTGTCAAATTACAGTGAGCAATGAAGAGGATTCTTTTAACAAGAAAAATACTTGGAGTGAACAAAATGTACAATGAGTAGACAGCAGACTTTTTTTTTTTTCCCCTGTTGAAATGCTTGTTGAATGGCCAGTTAGCAGCTCTGGGCTGCAGCTGTTAAAACATCAGCTGTAAAGTGTTCTGGTTTCTTTTGCCTTTTTAAAAACCTTCAGTTAAAATACTAAGATCACTAATGTGTTTTGTGTCCTTCATACTCAAATGTATAAACAATGTCCTTGGCTGATTGTTCAGGGTTGTGTTAGTTTTCTGTTGTGTTTGGTTGGGGGTTTTTTTGTATAGTTGAATGTAATAATTGTGAAAGAAAAAAACATGCCACACTTTGTTATTCACAAGAAGAAACTAAATATGATTATTCCATGATGTAGGCAACTGGAATCCTAAGTAGGAAAACGGCAAAATCCCAGAACCTTTGATCTGTTGAGTCTGGATAAAAGTGACTACCTTTAATTTTTATTTTTCCAGAGTGCGCAATTGAGTGAAATCATCAACAGCTTAATTGCTCCACTCAATCTGTCTCCAGCTTCTTCATCTCTTGCATCTAAGACCTGTAGACACAGACAGCTGGTCAATGGCATCTCCTTCAGGTAGGTGACAGTATGGTAGTGTTTTATTTGAGAATAACTTTTGGTAAAGTAATGTGGATGGAACTGATAATTATTATAGCAGTAAATCAGAAAAAGATAGCTGCTTTCTGCAAGCTTCACGAGAAGTCTTGCTTGTAAGATTGAAAGTAACAGGGTTTTGCTTTGTTCTTAAAGACAAAAGTATGCAGTCGCTGCATTTAAGTACTGGGAAGATGAATATATCTGTGAAGTAGTGAAAGGATGCAGTAAGTAGCATGCTACATCTGATTATTTCAGACTTAATACATTCTGTCATCACGAGTGCAGCTTTATTTCTGGAACAGTGATGAACTAGACTTTACTAGATTAGTAGAATACATAAGCGATGTCACCTGTGCCTCAACATGGGTCAGCATCAGGTATTTTATGGCAACTTCATTAATTTTAAGCACATCAGTCTTCAACACAAGGCCAAATTTATCTTTGCCATACTTTTTCAGGAATGTGGAGATAATATTTTTCCATTTGTGGTCTTTTGTTCTGGATACATATGCCTTCCAGGATGACTGTAGCAGCTCAAAATTAATATTCTAGAAAAAATGTTTCTCGGTACTACTCCGTACTTCTTAGTAATTCCCTCTTTTATTCAAAGATTTAAAAATACATTACAGGCTGTAATCAGTATTAGTCTCAAACCAGCATTAGGTAATTGACTACAGTCCTGTCTTACAAAAGACTTAGGTATGTAGGATATTTCTTCTGAGATACTGGTAGTGTGATTTTTGAGGATGGAGGGTTTACTGTTATTCATAGGTCTTAATTAAGATCGGGTGGATGAAGAAAGTGTTCCCTACTAGAGCTGGGGGCTTTATGGCAGTGTCTGCAGCAGAACATAATTCCCTGGCTCCCGGCTCCAAGAAGAGCTGGCCATGCCGTCTGTTTCAGCAGCTTTGCCGCAGAGGCTGTAGCCTCCCACAAAGAGATTATAATGAGCAGCTTGGATGGGCAGCTTCTGTAACTGCCGTCTGTTCCGAAGTGATTGTGTGACTGTGCCCTGAATTTAAGGATGAAGGGATCCTGTCACGTAGCATTCATGCTCCCGATGTATCAGTTGTTCACAGATAATATAGGGGAAAGTCAGAAGATTCCTCTGAGTTTTGGAATAAAAGTAGCCTTGAAATAGGAGTTACTAATAGAGATGGGTATGTGGAAGAAGAGAGTAATTTAAACTGTTAAAAGACTGTGTCTTGAATCTCTGACTTTTCCAGGAAACAGCCAAGGAAGGGTTCCTGCTTTTAAAAATGTTTTTAGGAATGTATGAAGTTGACTTCATGATCTAATAATGTAACTTCAAGCCACTTGTGTTCTGATTTATCTGGCACTGTCCAAAATCAGTCTTCTTTCCATTTTATGAGTGTTTACAGTTGTTTGCTCCTAGACCACTCTCTCTAAGGCTGGTTCTTTTCTACTCATGACATTAAAAAGCCCAAAGAATGAGTTGATTTTCTCAGTGCTGTAGCTCTAAACTGTAGTTGGTGTGTTAGGTGTTGGAAGGAAATCTGAGAGACTTGAGAGCTTTCTAGACATTATCTTAAAAATCTGTTAAATAATTTTTCACTTGTGAAGTGTTTTGAAATCTGCAAATAAATTCTGTCATTAAAGATGGTAATTAAGCATGATACAGAGTGGTTATGAGAATTCTGCGGGGAAGTTCACTGCCTCCTACTTGTTTTTTTGAGTGTGTTTCAGGTTTTTTGTGGTATTTTGTTGTAGTAGTTTTCTGTGCAATTAATTAAGACAGTTCAGTTACATACTACAGTTAACTTAATTTCTTGGCTGCTTCTCCCCTCGCTTTTTCTAGAGCTCACTCTGTACTAAGTACTTAGAAAGTAGAATCAAAATCAAATGGAAAGTAAGGTGATTTTTTTTTGTACTTGAAGAGGAAAAATAAAATAGAGGTTGATAGTGATTTTTACTTAAGTAAATTCTTGAAGTGAGTTGTAGGCTCTCAGTGGGAAAGATATTGTAGTCTGTGTTTAAAGTAGGTCTAAGCATGAGATGCTTTGAGGTTGGTAATCATGGGGTTGCAATATGGTTGGTTACTTGGGCTATTCCCAGTGGAAATGGTGGTGCATGTATGGTTCCTGGTTGATTAAATGTGGGTAACCTTGAATTGCCATTTGTCAGGGTCTTATTTTATTAGTGGCTTCCTTTTCTATGTAGCTTTTCTTTGCTCAGTTGAATCTAGATGCTAAGATTAGCCAGATGCATTTATATGAAGGTAAATGTTCATAGAAGCAGTTCCCTAAGCTACTGATAAACACTTTCTTATGAGGGGGGAGAAATGAAAATGTTCCTTACTTCAGTACAAATAGTTTCTGTCTGATGGCTGGCTGTGCATCTGGGTGTCCGTGAGTAAGGTCTCTGCTCTTTAGATAGGCTTTAGAGCCAGAACGGCCTACCTATGAGCTTTGAAAGGAGTGTTTCAGCAAATTAATGAATTTTACATCTGGCAATGGTTTGTTTTGCTCTTCTGTAGAATCACATTTTGAAAACTGCCCAAACTAAGATCAAATAAATGGATAACTCAGACCTTGACTAGGAAGCCTATTTACACAAATGGCAGGGAAACCATTCTGCTATGTACTGGAGCTCCAAACCACAGAGCTGAGATCTCTGCTTTATCTGAAAACGGAGCCATGCATTACTGCAAGGCACAGAAGGGTAAATAGAGCAGCTGGCAGAGACTGAGGAGATTATCAAAGACCTGGGCAGACCATCAGAACTAAGACAGGAATCCCAGAAGTTGAGGAGCCGGGCTGAGGAGCTTTTTGTTCTAATTTACCTGTCCAAGTTGTCTTTCATGCAAGAGGGAGGTATATGGAAGTCTAAAAGTTGGGCTTGCCACCATCTGACTTCAAGGCGGATAATGACAGATAAAAAGTTTTTGAGAATTTGGAGAAAGTATTTGAGTAAATGTTTTGCATGGACTTTAAGCAGTGTATTTCTTTATTAAGCCTTAAAAATGCAGCATTAGTGTTAAGGATGTCATGCTTGAGTATTGGGGGCTTTTTCTTGGCACTTACTAATACTTTAAATACTTTGTACCATCCCTCTTAATTAGCAATTTTTTTCCTTGACACTGTTCCTTGTTAGGATTGCTCTGATATGTCAGAAGGACAGCTCAAATTCAAGCCTGTAAAGCCCTATTACCACATTGGCACAGCATGAGATGGTGTTTAATCACACTTTCATAACAAGCGCTTCTATCTAATAAAAATGTACTGTTAGAAGAATACTGCTTGTCAAAAAAGATTGATAAATGGCCTCGTAATAAATTAATTTTCATGTTTTATTGTGTTATAACTTTACTAATAAGACTGTGACATGCCAGATAAAGTTAATAAGAGAAAATAATAATTTGTGCAGATAAATGGCCTGTTATGAATGGAGGCCAAAATATCTCTTATACTTGCACTACTCAGGCAGTTTAGAGTTGCAGTCAAGGTCTTCAGTATTGTAAAAATAAAGGCACACTTGAATGCTTTTTGCAGCAAGCTTTCAGCTTTGCAGGCAGATGTTGCTACAGCAACAAAATAAAATCAGGATACCTATGAAAGAGAAGTGTATGCTTCCCATTGAATCATTGCCACCCAAATGGGAGGGTGTTTTGAACTCTTGCCTTATAGCATTTCCCGTTCTGGTGAGCAGACAGACTCTAGATTGTTTATACAGATACATACAGAGTTTTCTACAGCTCTTGACCCTGTGTTGTCACCTAACTTTTGTGATTGCATACTGTATTACTAAGGATGTGAATACAGCTAGTGTGCATGTAGGTGAAGTGTTGATGGATGATGCTGTAACACGGAGGGAGATTTGAAAGGATAGACTTGGGAAAATGCAGGTAAGAGTGAGATTTGGCGTTAAAATGGAGCTTTCTATATCTTCCTGTAGACCCTGATCACATCGAGGCAGGAGCTGAGCTTATATTTTTCCAAACCATCTGGATCTAAACAGCTTCTAGGTCTTAAAGATAGAAAAACAGACTAGGCTTTCCCTCCTCCTCAAGAGCTTCCCCCAGGCTGAGCTTGGGCTCTATTGGAAAGTTCTATTGACTTGTTGATGGAATTGAAGTTTAATGGCCTTGTGTTGGTTAAACTAAGTGTGCAGAGTTCCTAATTTTGATACACATGCTTCACACTGAGTTGCAACCCCTATGCTGAATGGACACTGGTTTGTAAAGACTTACTTAAGTTCTTGAGGAAAACTAGAAAATGTCAAAAGTATTTGAGCAGGGCTCTAGGTCTCCTTTATGTTAGCATGACTGCATTTTGAATGGAATATACGTTTGTAGGAAATTATTAATTTGTAACTTAAAATTCCTAGACGTTAGAGGTGTTAGAGAGTTCTTGAATTTGTAAAAACCAAAACCCATTATACACTCAAGGGCTTAACTTCATTTTGACGTTTGTTTCTGTGAGCAAAAAGGTGAACAAGAACGATAAGCTTCCTTTCGTGACCTAACACAGAATTAATCAACAACCAAACAAAGCCAAATACACAATTTCCTGAAACAGTGTGCTAAACATTTTAGTGTTTATAAAATACTCTTAGAATCAGATAGCTAATGCTAATCGGCATATTAAGTCCTGGCCCATGCACATGGACCATATTTAACTTTTTATATTTCCTCCCCCCATTAATCATGAAATTGCAGAGCTTCAGACAACAGAGAGGTATCTTCAAGCAGGTGGTTGCTTGATCATCAGCACATCAAGAAAAGAAGAAGAGACAGGACAAGACTAAGATCTCTCTCCGTGGCTAATGTTAGCACATCTGCCCGAACAAGGCCACTTCATAGTTTCCAGAAGAGGAAACTCTACAGAATGCATGGTGCCTGTTACTGGAATCAGCAGGTAGGCCCTCGCTTCTCTTTTCAGGAGACAAAACTGAGTCCAGCTGCTAGAGTCTGCATGTGTCTTGTCTGGTATGTCAGAAGAATAGTTCATGCTGGGCTGGTTATTTGTTACATTCAGGGAGCATAGAATATATGTGGCAGGAGTACTAGATGTGTCAGCAGTACTAGATGTGTCAGCAGGAGCTCAGAGTTAATGAGTTAAACATAAAAATGAAAGATTGCTCAGAATCCTACTTATCAAATCAGTTTGTTGCATGGCTATCTCTAAAGCCTTTGTACAGTCCGAGAGACAACTGGACAGCTGACTTGGGAGGCTTGATTGCTAAGGAAACATGCTACAGTACAGATCAGCTGCCTGCTTGTTTTCAGATTATTTGTTTAAGCTACAAGAAAGTTTGCACAGCTGGTGGCACATTATTTTCTAGGAAATTTAATTGCAATATCTTAATCTTGTTTCCGTTTTTGCTGTTCCTTATTAGTTATATTGCCTTTTTCATGACACTTTATGAATGCTTTAAAACCCTTAAAATTTTCCACATTACAAAGGAATTAATATTTTAAAATGGAGAAAAAAAAACATTGTCTGCTGTGCAGGGTAAGGCATATCTGTTCACATCTGATATTAATAGCATATTGCTGGTAAGAATATATAATGAGTTTAGCTGTGGTGCTTAAAGCAGCAGTCTAATTTGGGAGCAGAGGTGGTATGAAATCATTCTTTAGAGCAGTGTTAATCCCAAACGGTTTTAATTTCTTGGTTTTACTTTGCCTGTTAAAATTATTGAGAGAAATCTCCATGTCTCCTCAGCTAACTGTCTAGGATTTAGTAAGTGTACCAGTGGTCTGAAGAGAAATACCCTCTGCAATGATATTCTCTGTGTGTGCTGATTCAGCATCCTCTGCAAACCTGCAGAAGTGTCCTAGTTCTAGCAAGATATTTTATTGAAAAACTGTCCAGTTTCTTATTAGCTTGACTTCCCTGCTTCCTGGCAGTGGGGCTTAAAGACTTGGCAGGCTGCCTGGAGGGTTTGACAGGGGGAGGTGGGGGTGGAGGGTTAGAGTTTGAGAGCTCTACCTCCTAGACATTTAGGTTTTTCATCTTCCTTGCATTAACCAGGGAGATTGTTGGTCACTTGGACTTCCTTGTTTCCCATTCAGTCCCATCCATGTCCTGTTAAAGAGATTGGAGGCTTTTCTCCCTGACTGATACCTCCAATATCACAAGAGGTTCTTGCAGCTGTGGAGACTGCTCCCTCAGCAAGACTCCAGGACTTTCCCTTCCTTCTGCTTAAACATGAGGGGTTTCCACTCCAGATCTAACTTTCAAACAACAGGCTCTTCTGAAAGCCTGCATCTTGTAGGCTTAAGTATCTCATATTTCGACAAGACCTGCCTATGTCTCGTCTTCTGAAAACTGGGCCAGAGTTAGTGCAGTAGACAGAGTAACAGCAGAAGCTTGTGAACAGAAACTTTGTTTCTGCAGCCTGGGGCAGGAGTTCAAAGCAGAGTTCTATGTTTTTATCTTCTACCACCAATAGAACTAGGCTGCTTTGCATGCTCAGTAGTTTACCCTGACTTGTAGGATTGTAGACTGCAATCAAAAAGTGCATTTTTAAGGTACTAATTAAGGCTTCAAATATTGGAGCTGGTGCAACTGTGTGTCTGCTCCATGCTATTGACACTTCTAGTGCTGGGTTACCATATACTAACCCAGCTCCAGTGTCTCTGTACTGAAAGTGCAGAGATGGTCCAAAGACAGTGTGGTAAAACCCCCTGAAGGGAATGCTCTCCATGCATACTGCAGCTCTCGGCTCAAAAACCTGTGTTTAGACTCTGCTTTCTAATGTCCCTTCCATGAGGAAGTTAACGAGAGGCAGCATGGAGAACTGCATCATGGACTACAGATAGATTCTGCTCATGTTCCTGGAGAAAATAAGGGGTAGTGGCAGCAATCAAGCTGTCAGCTTCAGACTTCATGCAAGTGCCAAACTCAATTACAGTTTTAAAAATTAAGGTAAAGCAGTGAACAAAGCCTCTTACACAGTGCTGGTTAAAAACAGAGTATCAGGGATCCTGCTGGGGAGGTAAGTGATAAAATTGGACTGGACATTTCCAGCACATTCTGACTGTCAAACCTAAATGGGTATCGAGTCTTTGAATTAAGAGCCATCATTAGTGTATAGTTTCATTCAAGAAATCTTAGTCTAAGAGGCCTTGTCACTTTCTTAGTGCTGCACTTGCTACACTTGGTTACCCAGCTGTTGATGAGATTGCTCAGCTTGTAATGGAAGAACACTGGCTATCAGCCCGGGCTGACTGATAGATTAGGCAGATGTCTAAGGGTAAGGATGCAAAATGGAGAATGGCCTCTGGGACTGATATTGAGTTTTCTTTGAAAATGCATTTATATTCCCAGTAGTAATCCAGCAAATTTCCTCTGGCCTTTCACAGAAAAAGGAATTGCTTCTTAGCAGCAAGGAAAATATTTGAATTTTTAATATAATGTTAATGTGTCATCTCTGGCAAGTGCTTCTCCCATATTTTCTTCAAGTTTTACATATTTATATAGCCCCTGGTAGCATGGTCTGTGAGGACCCCCATTTCTTTAAGATGACTGGCCTGAGAGCAAGCTGGAGCTAGGGAAAACTTGCTGCCACCTTCCTGAAGCAGATGTGGAGTTAACAGAGACCAGCTTGCCAAAGTCTGGGGAGAAGATTGAATCTTCTGAACATGGCAGCTCCCGCGCCAGCTTCCTCACAGTGCCTGGTTCAAACAGGCGGTGAGAGAGCGCCTGGCAGTGCTGGTGGGTGATGCTGCTCTGCAGAGTAGTCTGAGCAAGATAACTGAAGAATTCTGACCAGAAAACCACAGCAAAATACAGACTTCCTACTTGTAGAAGATTAAGAAATGCTGGGATAGCTTTAAGGAATTTTGGGGATAACTGGTACATTGAATGTCATTTAGAGTGTTGTCCTTCACATCTATTTGGATTTATTTGGGAAGCTTCCCCCCTGCACCACCACCCCCCCCAGTCATCCATGTTAGGAAAAGTAAAGTATGAAACTGTGAAGTGCTATCCCATCGGTCCGTTCATAAGGTCACTGGGAAGACAGCCACATTTTTTCTCTTATCTGCTGCCATGCCACATACATTTACAATGCTGTCAAAAGTTAGAGTATTTAGTGACCTAGTAGCCTCCCAGTGCCTGTTGTCCTCTACTTTGCTGTATGTCTTTTCTGAAGAGGAGTACACCTTCCTCTGCTCTAGTATTTAAATAATGCTTACACATAGTAAAAGAAGACATAGAAATCTATGAAACTCTGTAAGACCTGCCAGATCTACAAGATAGTTAGATGCAGTGAGAATAAATAAAACAGGATGCAGGGTGTTTGGTTTATCTGTCACCATCCAGTATCCTCAGAAACCTGAAACATCCTTTGGGGCCAAATCCACTTGTCCCCTAATTCAGAATGACTGAGTACCACCGATGATCTATGAGTCATCTTTTGGCCATGGTATCTGGTCTGTATCTTTCTTCTTTCATTATCTAAATAGCTTGGTAAGAGCTTGGGCGATTTCTTGATTGTGCGTCAGTGCACAAGCCACTAAGAATAATCCACATGCACAGTAAACCCTGGGATTGCAGTCTGTGCTTCAGTCTAGATGACATGATTGTAGTGGTGCATTTCTTCAGCATGATTTTTGAACGAGGATTAAAATTTACATGCAAGATGGCACAAAGGAGTAAACTGCAGGCATGGTCTAGTAGGAGGACACATGTTTGCAGGCAGGGGTTGGAAGTCTGAAAGTGCTTTGTTCAAAATGCCAGATCTGCCACTCATTTGCGTTCTTACAGCTGGCAAGTCAAACAACCCTTGGGTCATTGTCTCCTTCTATAAAATGCATGTGATGTACTTTTAACACTAAGAAAGGTGGCCAAGAGTATCAAGACGTTAATACCAAGGAAGTATGTAAGTAGCAGATCGGTGTCAGGACTTGAAGACATGAGCTCCAACTGAATCATTTCCCAGTGGTGGTTGCATTTGTAACTGCTTCCCCCTCATGCAGATTCTCCAAAGTCTAATGCCTGGGTGCTTCTGCAAACGTTTTTCCTATAGTGAGGACATATAGTATCTCTGTCTCTGGCTATTTTTTGCCTAAACTTGAAGGAACTGAAATATCTGTGAGATACCAAAAGTTCTGTTAGCTTAGTTTAAAAGCAGACAAGTGTTGTTACCAGTCAGAAACTTTCAGAGAGATCTTTGCTTAGCTGACATGCCCTGATGTTTTCTTTTCTAGTATTTATCTGTGTGGCTTGTAGCAGGTTTTTTTTTTTAATAACAAGGAATTTGTTTTGTCAGTATACTTTGTTAGTTTCTCATTTAACATCCTAATGAATGACATTAGTTCCACTTTCATTTTTTCAAGTCATTCTTCACCAAGAGATGTCACTGAGCCTAGATAGTGTTTTAATCTATGAAAACTTTATAGAGCTATCAATAAAGGTAAGAACAGTGAGTTCTGACTACTATCAGTTTTGGTCCTATCCGTTTTTTTGTCAGGTTGTAGACCATGGTGGGTTTTTTTAATCTGAAAATTCTCATTTTATTTGTATTTCCCACCTGCTAGAGGAAGAGTTCGGTTTGTGGACTGAGGCACATAAAGAAAACTGGAATTCAAATTTGCAGAGGTGCCAACACCCTGAAAGCTGAATTGAGGTGCAAAAGTTTACATTTTAGATACCACAAGCAAACAGTTGGTGTAATGTTGCCAACTCTTGCAGTTGAGTATTGCCACATTTTTTCTCTTTAATCTCAAACAGGAGTTAAGTGAGAACAGAAGAATATCTGCTTTTGTTTAGTGGTTAAAAAAAAGGAAAAAAAAAAAGTGAGTGCTTCTCTCCACAAGGCTCTGAAACAGAGAGGAAAAAAGTATTTAAATTCTAGGGTTTGGGTTTCTTATTTTAATCTAGTTCTCATGCTGGTTCTGTGATTTCTGTGTCCTGCTGAGTTCCCACTGCATGCTTAGGGCCTGTGATACTTTTTGTATTTGCCACTTAATAAATACATACAGGCCTTTCACCACGTCTTGTTACTTACCAGTTTTTAGGGAAGATTGTATGTATAAGTATATATGTATATATACTTGCACAGTTTGCATTATATCCAGCATGCAGAGCTTGCTAAATGTCTGCTATCTGCAAGTGGTCTGTAGCTAGCAGGAAAGGAGAGTAAGGAACAGGTAGAAGGTTGTGTGCGCAAACAAGGTGCCTAATCATAACATTGCCTATAATGTGGAAGTTGTACTGTGTTTTCTGCCAGGTGAAATGTTTGTCTGGGGATGAATATTTTAGCACCTGCTTCCTACAATACAATCCCATTTCCTCTACCATATTATCCTGTGTTGTGGTTTATTTGCATTTAAGGAGATAACAGGTGAACTCTTTGTGGCTGTTACCAACTACTGCTTTCTTTAGCTCCCTTGGTCTGTGCGTTTAAAGAAGCAGCACTGTTTACAGCAGTAACTCAATCATATTATTCAGTAGCCAGCTAGAAGTTTTGTCTTTCACTTAGTGGAGTAGTCATTTCCCCATAGTTGCACTGGAAGGAATCTACTGGTTGTCATCCCGCTCCTTTGTATCCCTAGATATTGGCTCTGCCACCTGCTTCTGCATAGTTTCCTGGCATTGCTGACTTTTAAAAAGCCATGAATACAGGGAATGTTGTTGTGTTGCCAAGTCTCCTGCAAACTGGTTTCAAGACGAGTATGCATCCTGCTTCAGTGAAAATGGTGTAGTACCTCCATGAATATGTCAGTCTCCTGGTCTGTGGAGGAGAATCCTGTGGTTATGGTTTACCAAGCTTGTAAGTGAAAATAATAGTTGATGAAATTACTATTTTAACACTTGAGTTAAAAAAAGAAGCTTTTCTATTAGGTAAAATCAACAAAATTTGATTGGGAAAAAAATAAATACTCCTACACATTCAGCTATTCTGAATGTCTGACAAGACTGTTGTCTACTGGGGAGGAAGGAAAGGAGAACACCTTTAGCTTTGTGATACTAGTGGTACTAAATCCATCCTTTGTGACGTTCATGGCAAGCCAGTCAGGCTGTGAATTCTCTTTTTCTCAGAATGAAAAACCTGGTGTGCTTTTCAGAGTCCTGCATCTTTAGCTTATTATGACATTTCTGTAGTGTTTTACTGATCACATCTACTTTTAATTTCTACATGGCATTTTTGAAAAGATCCCTGTGGATTAACATGTCTTTCCTGCTTTTGGTTTAACTGGTCAAAGATTAAGAACTAACTTTGATTTTTCAATTGATTTGCTAGTTGAACAAAAGGTCTTTGTTTCAGGATGTTGAGGGCAGCATACACTTCCCACAGAGCAGGTGAAAGTCCATCTCCCATTGGTTTATAACAAGATTAAAGAAACTAAACTCCATGTATCCTTATGAGAGGTGGGTGGTCTCTGAGAACGGTAGAAGCTACCGCTCCTTTTGTGACACTGACCAAAAATCTGAACTTGAGACAAGCCAGATTCTGAGTAAGTTGTCATTAGTGTTCTATGAAAGTCTCAGCTCTGTTCCTGGAAAAACTGGTCTCTACCACAGGATCTGCCACTTCATCCTTATCAACAGGTCCAGAGAGTTCAGAGGCAGACAAATTTGTTGACATCCCAGAGCAGCTTGATTCACTGTACCTGACGTGTATAGATTTCAGGCAGGTGTGTGGGAAAGTTCTGTCTGTTTGACATATATAGAAACTGCATCTGGAAGAAAGAGTCTGTTGTGGAGTAGGTATTATCAGCACCATCTGTTACACACCTTCACATGTAGGGATGTCTTAGATGCTTTGCCCACCTTCTCCTCCACTACCTGTTGATAGGAGAGAATGTCTTTGGGGCTTTCAGATGAACCTTTCGCTATCCATGTATTGTATGTTTCCCAAAAGCACTCTGCTATGAAGTCCTGCTTTTGGTGCCCCTGATATTTAGCTTGTGAAATAAGACATTTAATTTAACTGTGTTCTGCCAGAGGGACATAGCTCTGTTCAGAGCAGATCATTATGTGCAGAAGAGGGAGGCTGCGGAGAAGCGGGCTGGCCTTTAAGGCCGATGCTAAACCAAAGAAGCAAGCAGGTAATGTGGTGCTCTGTTGATTTGAGCTGTACCTAGAGCTTCTGGAGAATGAACACCAAACACACTGATAACTTTTAAAAGACAAAGCATCAGCCACCCACATGGTGCTTCTCTTGGATTCCATAATTAAATCTCTGCAATTTAGTTGGCTACTCATTTAACAGTTTTTAATATCGAGGGACGTAGCCCTTCTTTGATATTGCTGAAAAGTTCTGAGAGTGTGTGTGTGTGTGTGTGTGTAGGGAGAATAAATGCTTCTTCCTTGCCTTTTTTGACTTACAAGAAGAGTAATCAGAAGCAGACATGACAGGTATTCAGCAGAGTGTATTTGAGCTAACTTAATTAACTTACACTGATGTGTATGAATCCAGTAATTGAACTGTGGCTCTCTGTACTGTTACACTTAGGCATGTTTCCAAAAATGGTAGGAGTTTTAGTGATCAGTAGCTGAAACCATGAAATGAGTATTCACTTCAGAATTTTTAACTAGGAGCACAAAACATTTTTCTTTTCAATTATGGCACGCTTCATAGACTCGAACTTTTTTCTCTGCAGAAGGATGGTTGGCTGGTAATGTTCAGCCTTCTGACCCTTCTAGAAGAGGCATGAGCCACTTGTCCTTTGTCTAGTGCATCAGTTTATCAGAAGAAAATATAAGAATTGTTTTGAATATCAAACTAAATTGCTCACTATATTTTCTGTGACCCCATAAAACAGTACTGAGGGAGAAAAAAATTCCAAGATTAAAATTCATAATACTCTAGAAAATTAGATTTTGTTGGTGACACCATTCCTTATGAAGTTTTAAAACAGGACGGCTATTTTAGATTTAAAGTGTGCACACTTCTGATTTCCTCTTAAATACAGTGTATTTTTTTTTCCTTAATAGAATCAATTTAATGTAATGTTATTCTTCATATCTACTTGAGCTCAGGAAGCATGAGGTTTTGTATTTCAGTAATGAGGAAAAATGTTTCAGGAGATGTACGAGGTATAGTATAGCAGGGGAAAAATTGATAAGAGTTCAGTAATCTCTCTTGCTTTCTGAAAGGTTGTCATTGTGGTCAGGCTCACTGTAGAGGCCTGTCTTCTAAAAACTGCATGCCATGGGTTTCATGAAACCACTTGTCAGTGCTGTGGCTGAATGGATATATTTGTGGGTTTTTTTCCAGTTGAGTTTTGGTAGATTTTTTTATTGTGTTACAAATCAATAATTTAACTGCTGTAAAAGCCAGTTGAGTTGTAGACTGTGTTCTATAATGCACTGGAAGGGGGGGCAGAGTTTAGTTTACCAGTAAACAGTTCATCAGTTCTGTTTCAATAAGGTTGAAGCACTTTCTTTGTCTGAGCAACACACTTTCATTCCAGAATGAAGGGCTTCAGAAATTTTTTCATCAACAGTTGATTAAATCGACATTCCTGACAAACATCATGATTTCACTAATTCAGCATTTTCCAGTGGAAAACTACTTCATCGAAATTTAAACCAGATCTGGTAGCTAGGAGCACAGACACTGCCAGATTTTTTTGTTTTTTTTTCTAGTAACTTCACAGGCATTTAAATAAAATTACTCTTGCTTCTATATAAGTCCTTCTTTTCTTTTGAATTACGAACTGACTTAATGAAAGGTTTAATTATTTAGGTGTTGATGCCAGGGCATTCAAGGAAATAAAGCACAAATTCAGACATAAGGTTTTGTAACTCCCACCACAGACAAGATGAGGAAAAGAGTTTTGCATTTACTGATGTTGGCAAGTGGATTTTAATACTGTTTCAAAATACATTGAGACTGTGGAAGTTGTCTGACCATGTATGCATTTGAACAGGCTTAGCTTTAAGCTATACTCTAAATGTGTTTGGGACTGAAGTGAATTAAAGCAAGAAAAAGTGACTCAGCATTAAAAAACTACATGTCAGTATGTGTTGGCTTATCCATATATTTTCTAGGTAATTTTACTGATTTGTGTTTGGGGATTTCTTTTTAAAGAGTAAGAGATTTATCATTTACTGTAATGTGGATTTATTTTTTTTTTAAAAAAGCAAGCAGAAGGGATGCTGTCACAGCTTAAGTAGTAGAGATTCAGTTAAACTAGTTCATAAAAAACAAATATCAAGAGGAAATACGCTTTTGTGCATTCTTGAAGAGTGAGTCCTTATTGCATCAAAGGTAGAGCAACTATCTTAAGAGCTCTTAAGCTTTAATTTAATGGTCCATATAACGGGAAACATTAAATTCGCTTTAGCGTTTATTCCTCTAGTGTTTCCAAACACAGGCCCTGGTTATGCCAGCACTTTATGGATGTTTAAAGTTTAACAGATGAAGAGTCCCATATGTCTGTTACAGGAAAATAACAAAACATTGATTTGAAAGAGTCGTGGCCTAGAAAAGAATTCTTTCCAAATTAAGTTGAAAGTATTTGTGCATACACCTGTGTATGGAGATCAAGGTGGATTTAAGACTGTTAATATTTTCCTGTGGGGAAAACAAAACAAAACAAAACCAAACCAAGATCACCACCACCACTACAGAGTCTCTCTGCTCCAGCATCATAACATGCTGACCTGATTCAGTAGTTTTTGCGTAGGAAATTTTTTGTTTGAGAAGAAGTGAAGAGATCGAAAGGGGAACTTATTAAAGGCACATTTTCTGAGTTAGCGTGGGTTGTGAATACTGATGCCACCTGACAGAAGGACTGATTTCAGTAAGTGGAGGGGGATTTGATGTGGTGGATATAATCACTGCATTGCTAACAGATGAGTGGCACTGCTAGACCTATGGAAGCCTTTAGAAATGTTGGTACCTTTGGGGTTACTACCGCTAGTATCCAGTAAGGCTGAAAGTAGTATGAGCAACACTATTTCCCTGCAGTGCTTTTGTAGCTTACTCTGCAGCACAGACTACTGTTGACTGCTGCCCTGTAGTATCACGTTCTGTTCTTTCCTCCTGTATTTCAGGGCTCAGTATATGGCTTGCATTCTGCTGCTTATTCCTGCCCATTTTCACTCTGCCTTTTGCCTTAGTGTCCTGCTTCCTCACACCTACCAGTTATGTACAATCCATCATTTCACCTTCTGTACAAATAAGCAGCTAAATTAATCTTTCTTTGCAGCTCTCCTCTTTCTAGTAATTTCTCTTACACCCTATTAATCAGTGCATCCCTCTCCATATTTATTGCTGTGTATCTTCTTTTTGTTTGTGTTGCTTATCTGATTTTTAAAATTATAACAAGGGAAGGACTTTGCCCTCTTGCTTTGTGTAAGTACACAGTGTGCTCAAAATGTTTAATATTGTGTCTTGCATTAAATATATGAGCTTGAACTGTCTAGAGATATCAGTCCTAAGAATCTTTCTAAGACTAAGGGAGTAAAAGGAGAGACCCTTGTATTTAGTGCTGTTAGTTTTGTTTGTGCATCTATATCGTGCCTGTTGTGCTGCAATGGAATTTTAAGGAGTGTTTGTCATAGGATATATAAAAATAATGATTGGAAACAGTTACATTTTTCTCTGGAAAGTTTGACAGCTGTTTCCTGGCCCTAATTGAAGGGGGGGGTGGAGGTGGTT
>NW_020799107.1:6756880-6783140 GCF_003259725.1 Athene cunicularia | reverse complement strand
TGGGGGTGGGGGGGTGGCGTATTCTTTGTACTGTGTGCTATAGTCCACAGTAAGTGGAGGCAAGCTGTATTTAGACTTTCTGAAGTTTGCAGGAATATTTTTCCCATTCCTGTATTGAAGAGTTTTACTCATTGAAATTTTCTTTCTGGTCTAATTTGAAGGAATACAGTAAAGAAGAAGTTTAATCTTTGTTTCTGTGTATCCTTGCAGACTTCACCATCTAGAGATGCCTCCTTTCCATATAAAACTCAGTTACCGTGTATGGTGCCAGCGTCCACCCTAAGCAGTAGTGAGTACAGTGCAGGATCTAAGATACTAGATTATGTGCAAGAGCTGGACTCTTCCTTCCATCCAGTCTTATCATTCCCTTCAGGTAAGTAACGCCATGACTCTAACAGAGGGCAGTTGTGAATGTGAGAGCTGTAGAGTTTAGGGACTAACTTTTCTTTTGAGTGATTTTTAGAACTTAGTTCTCTTACAGAAAATCTCACACTGGCAAAATATACAAGTTTAGACTAAATGAAAATCTTAACTTCATCCTGACATTTGAAAAACACACCTTCTAGGTTTACCATACCAGTAATGTGATTACAACCAAGAAAGACTGCTGAGGGAAAAGGTGTTTTTGCATGTTCCATGGTGTGTCTGATTGAGTCGGTGTTAGTCCTTTAGATGGTGCTTTTGCCAACACACTACTATACCTTGGTTGTGTTGTTTTCATAAGCAACTTTCAGTTCAGGCCCCCTGGACAAGGTCCAAAAAGCTTTATTTAGGTTTCCTAATTGTTTTTGTGGTAGTCAGCCTTCTTGGTGATCTTTGAAGTTTATGGTTTCTGTCATGTGATACTTTAATCTTTTCAAACAATAATGCAGATGTTGTTGTTTGTGACTCAGACCTGAAACTAGTGCAGGTGCAACTTGACAGTACTTGGGGCTTTAAAATAGCATATTAAATGCTGTTATCAGCAGAAGGGATTCGTACTGCTGCATTTTTGAGAATGGTCAGTCTTAGGTTAATGGTTGGACTAGATGATCTTCAGAGTCTTTTCCAGCCTAGATGATTCTGTGATTCTGCATTTGGGGCTGGGGTGGCATACTTTTGGAAAAAATTATTTCCAGGTAGTTGCTGACCAGTGCAGGAATTCTGCTGTTCTTTGCCACAAAATAATCCTGAATGTGAGGCTGGGACTTCTTCCACGGAAGTTTGAGTACACTGTAATCAAACCCACCGTCTTCCAGAATGACAGTGTAGATACTGCAGCCTGGTATTAGGAAGTCAGGGATTAAAGTAAGTCTTGGGTTTGGAGAACTTGTCAGTGGCCATTAGAGAACACCTTTGTGTGGACATGGAATCCTGAGAAGGTCTCAACCCTTGAAGGTTTATGAGAGGGTTTACAACCCATATATAGAGAGGGGAGATCATTTTGAGGAGCAGATAGGGGAAATGAAACACTGGCTGAGTGCAACAGCAAACATCCCAGTCTGCAGGACTCTGTTGTGGAAAGGAGAGGAAAATACTTCTTAAAACTTTCTTCTTTACACATGCTCCATCACTTACTCTGCGACTCTGACAGCCCAGCTGGACAGGAGCCAGTGGGGTTACAGGTCTGTTCAAAGACAGTCATGTGAGGCTATGCTTCTTGTGTTCATTCTTACCTTACCCTTAAAGAGAGACTAGGACATTGAACAAGAATACTGACATTTTATTTTCTTGAAAAAAGATAAAAAATTATGAAAAAACCCTGAAAGGCTTTGGATTACATTCTCGTTACTGTTGGTCGCTTTGCCAGGATGGAGGAATTAAAATGTTATTTTAGCTTCATTCTGATACCAAGATCATCTTTCTTCAGAGGAATATTTCTTTTCTTTTCAAGAAGCCTTAGCCTTGCTAATAGTAGTTGAGACAGGAAGGTAGTGCTAGACCTACTATCTCCTGCTGAGATGCCAACCTTGTTTTTGAGGGAGGCTAGATTCATGCTCTACTCTGTGCTTTGTGTACTTTTCTGTCTCTATCCCCTCATGAAGACCACTAGTCTATTTGTCATTTTCTTTCATATGAAAGAATTACTGTGAATAAATGCATGCTATAAATTTTCCAACTTAGTCAGGTAGCCTGATTCAGTTTCATGCTTTCTTTGCAGCTTCCTTAGTTCTCCCTTTCCAGAAGGATAACTTCTCTTAAAATACTGCTTGTGGTGTGCCTACATCTTTTATCACTCTCTTCTGAATAAAAAAAGTTTGTCAGCAGAGTGAAGGAAAAAAAAAAAAAGGGGGGGTGGTGTTTTAATTTCATTTAATGTGTGTTAAAGAAATATTATTGGTATTTTTTCCATCTCGAAACTCTGTAAATTTGGTGTTTCAATGTGCAAGGAGGGTTTCAAGTTCAAGATTCAGATGTTGTTCTTTCTTGTACCTTGTTTTTTACTTTCAAAGTACTTACTCTCTTATTTTTTTACTTTCAAAGGAGAATGATAATTTGCAGACAACCTAGTAAATACAGTGTAGGGGTACTGACTGACTAGTATACTCACTTCTGGAAGCATAATTGTCCTTATGTTTCTAAGTCTTGCTTCAGAGTTTACAAATTACCAAAGGTCTTGACTGAAAATATGTCAGTGGTTGCAGCATCCCTTGAACATAAAAGCACCTTTTTAAACTTGCACCCCAACTGGAAAATTGTAGTTTGTATCTAAGAAGTTTGTAGTTCTGTTATTTCTGCACCTAACCTGTGGAACAAACACTCCTGCCCTTTTGATTAAGATACATGAGCATGTAATAAAAAAATCTCTGAGACATCCAGGTGATTTCCCAGGGAAAAAAAAGCCAACAATCAAACAAACAAAAAACCAAACAGAGGAAATATTTTGTTTATTTCTTTACTTAAATATTGTGGTTAATAAACCTTTCAGACCTTTACATTTTACTCAGAAGTAGAACCAGGACAGAAACACATCAAAAACCCTGAGGGGGGACAGAGATGGACAACTTTTACAGGTCACCTTTAATCTTGTGACAAAATATCTAGTTAGATCATATCAAATTGAAACAAATTGTTCTTTTTGTTTAACAAAATACGTTTAAAGTTTCTGTCCTGGAAAGTCCTGAAGGCACACCAGGCTATGGTTGTATGTAAATAAAAGTAGTTTAATGCCCACCTTTTGGCCCTGCCCTTGGCCCTCTTCTCATTCTGAACATAATAGCTGTCAAGCCTGTTTCTTACATCAGCGTATTTAGTTCTACTTACTTTCTCTTCTTTCTTGTGATTTTGTCTCCGGAAAGGCTTTTCAGATAGAGATGTTTTTCTTAAGCCTTCCTGCCTTACAACAGTGGATAAATTCCTTACCACTTGAGATATTTTGCAGACTAATTCTGGGTTAGAACTCCTTTAGGAAATGAATTAGATTGCCCTGCTGAAACCTTTGCCAGAGAAAAAAGGAAGGAATGTACCTTGAAATTACCTCTAGGCTTCCAGCAGTAACAATTTCCAAAAACATTAATTACTTGTACCCGAAAGGCTGAACTGAAGCCATTCCAGATTACAGGAAAAGTTCACAGTGTGCTCTCTGCTGTGCTGGATTAGTCAAATCTCCATGCAGGAGTTAGTCAAGAGGGAAAGACCCCAGTCTTACTCTCACTTGGTACCCTGCAGAGCTCGTTTTTGTGAAGAATAATTCTGGAGTAATTGCAGGTACAGACACAGTTTATTCCAGAGTAAGACAACCTTGCTCTTTCTTACTTTGACTTTGAACACCAAAAAAAGTGCTGTTAATCTATTATATTAAGTGTGTGTGCTTGCACTGGGATTTGTTCACCAGCAGTCCTTAGGTTTGAGTCCTACCTTGATCTGAGTTGTCAGCCCTTAGAAGCTCTTAGTGCTGGAGAGCTTGGAACCACTTCAGCATACTGCCTTGGTCAGCACGTATGGCAGTGTAGCTTCACAGTTAAAAGTTGATTTGTTTTTACCATGGCATAACTCTCACTTCCCATTAATAGAAAGACAGGTAGCTTGAGATCTTACCTCCAGGCAATTACTGGAGATTACCTTGTATATACTTAGATAACTGATACAGAAGACCACAGGTCTTTGCCTGTAGTGGAGGATGGCACTCATACAAGAACTATCTTGCTGAAACTTACCTCGCCTCAAATTTTCTTTTTTACGTACACAAAAATTACTATTTTGAAACATCTGGCTGGGCTTTTTTGGGTTATTGTCATTGAGTTTTCCTTTGGTCTCACCAGTTTCAGGACATGTTTCCCTATACTGTCTTCAGATTGATCATGTGCCAACGCTGCTGCCATATAGACACGTGATCGGTCCTTGCAGGAGTGACTGAGCTCTGCCATTCTTCATGAGTTCAAGGACTGAAGTTGAAGGCAGCAATATTGCTTACAGATTATATTACATAGCACTGTGTAAATCAGTTCCTGGACCTTTAGTGATGATACATAATTTGTTTCATAGGTTGCCATCTTTCTGATACATACTCTATTCCATTTTGATTTATTTTTTTATTAGATATTCCTCTTCACATATACTTTGAAACATTATTAAGGAAGGATGACATCAAAGGAGAACCTGTTGATACCTCATCTTTGGGAGTGGAGTTTAAAGTATCTCCAGACAATGGTATGTCTTAATATACAAAGCAAAATATTTTAATATTTTCAAGACCATTTTTCGTTCATTTGCCAGTACTTTCTGCCCTGAATAGGTTTAATTTATAAAGTACCACAAAGCAGGTTATCAGAGAAGGTAACTGGCTAAGGCTTTAGGTGGAAGAGGAATCTCTTCCCATACCACCGTGTCACGTTCTCCTTTGTTGCACTGAAATGATCTCATCAGAGCCTAGGAGGGCTCTAATACAAGTGTGGGAAGTTTGGGCCATGGATTCTCTGTAGACACAGGTGCCTGACTGATGTACTGTTTACTATGTGGATTCCTATCACAACTCTGTTTTTTTCCATTATAAATAGTTCAGCAGTTGAGATTGCTTGTAAATTGCACCAATGGAAAATAAGTTTTCAACTTGATACATGCTTTTTCTGTTGTAGAATATAATCAACATAATGTTTCTGTCAAACAATGGAGCAGTGGCTGTTTATCTAATTCCAAATCTCAGTCAGTGTCAGAAACATCTGACCAGCTGTCAGAAGGAAGAAAGAAAAGACATTTAAGTGAGACAGCAGTAGGTAAGAGAAAAATTGTACTGCTTGAGACAGCACTACTTCTTTTAAAATATGTACTGTATAAATGATTTTGTTATCACTGGGCTTTGAGAATTAATTTTAAGTTGTCTCCAAAAAGGATACTGTTAAGAAACTTCATAGGAGTGAAGAAATGGACTTAACACACCATGAAAATAATTTGCTGTTTTAAAGCATGGTAATTCTCTTTATTCTTCAGTGCATATTACAAAAGGAGACAAGTTTCTGTATTTTATTTTTTGAATACTCTTAAATGAAGCTGCTCAGCAGTCCAACTGTGTTTTTCTGATACTAGGTGTCATTATTTTTAATGTGAAGTTGTTTTTTTTTTAACTATAATCAGTGAAACTGAATTGCAAAGTTATCTGTCAAATCATGTGCCCAACCAAATATTTAACTATTCCTGGCATCAGTGGTCAGCTATGTTTCATTTGTTGTGAACTGTCATTTGTGGTTCTGGTTTCCTTCCAGACTGTTTAAGGACTTGTGGGTAGGCAGTGCTTACAATTAGTGTTTTCACCCTTGTTATCTTTGTATTTTAAGCCATTGAATCTCTACTTCAGCACTTGGTAAATTAATAGAAAGTGCCCTGAAAATTCTGTAAGATAATGTAATAATTCAGGGACAAAAAATTCAGCATGCCATTGTAAAGGTAAATTGCATCTTGTCTCTCCAGGCTATTAGAATGTAAAACTTAACAGAGCCTGGTACAGGCTGTGTCCCCTGCTACCAAAACCCTGCTACCAAAGCACACAAGCCCAACACATAGGTTCATTTATGTGAATTTTTGGAAAGCTTTTGACAAAATTCCTCACAAGAAATTTGAAGAAAATAAATCACTGAGTGAGAGGACAAATTACATTAGTCTAAAATTTTCCCTAAGAAAGAATTATGATCATTCAACATTGTGGAAGAATATACTTCTGGTGCACATCCATGTAAAACTGCTAATGTAATCTTGCAGTAGAGGTGGAGATCAGTGCAGAGATGATTTAACCAAAACTTATGGTCTATTTTAAAAAAACAAACCAAAACAAAACAACAGAATCCTAAACCAAAAAAGCGCTATTGATAAGAAAGTTACAGGAGAGAATAAAAGGTATTTTTGGACACACTGAAAACTGTCTCAGATGAGGGTTTTTTTTCGCTGCAGCATTCCCCTTGCACATTACAGCCCTCCCCTTTGCTGTATAGCCTCCTCATACCCTCTGTGCCTGTCTCCGCAAGGAGTGCTGTGCTCTGTCTCCTCTCGCCATCAGTGATCCTTTTTTCCATGCCACCCACTCCCCTAACCAGTCACTGATCCCCAAAAGGTGGATGCAGACACAGTGTTTCTCACAACCACGTTGTTTCCCTAAGTGTACTGTCATGCACAAATCAACAGTTGGAGTTACTTGGGAGCACTAATAAGAGAGAAAACTTCTTGCTGTAAACCTTTTGAAGTTACAATTAATCTTCTGCCAATAATACTTAGTTCTTTGAGTTAATGGAACAAAAAAAGCAATCTTTTATCATGAGGATCATAGTTTCCCAATGCCAGAAAACTGCTATGTGGTGTATTTGTGAGTAGCAGCAGCAGTTCTAGCTTATTAGTGCTACGGGTGTACTACTACATATTTATTCCTAATTTGGGCTCTGTCTAGGAGAAATTATCCATGGGGAAGGTCAGCCTGATGAACAAGGCCAAAAATAAAAGCTGTGTGCCAGGGAGTTGCAGAGCTGCCTGGGAGATGAGAGTTCGTGTCCTTGACCCAGCCTGTGCAATACAGTCTTTAGGATCAGTCTTACCTCTTTTTTAATGTTGGAATACACGGATTCTTTTTATTAGTTCCTATATTAAACCTGAGTTCTCTTTTCTCACTGGAAGTTAAGGTAGAAGGAAAGCAGAACACTGGTGATTAAATTCTGAAACCCTGTAAATGCTGCTTACACTGGGACTGAATAAGAATAAAAAAGAATTACAGTTTGTCTGGAGCAGTGGACCACTATCAGAAGAAACCACACATGGAGATCTAGAAACTAATTTTGTCTGTTACCCTTGCTGCCAGTTTTGTTTTATTATTTATCAAGGAAGAAACCATCAGTGAGGGCTCAGTGAACTGGTACATCAGTGAGATGCACCCCAGCTAAGGAAACACTGTTAAGGAAAACTGGGGCACGTTCCTGTAAGTCTGATTGCATTTGCAGTGTGTGTAGTTTATGGCAGCTCCTGAAAAAAAGAAGCAGGATTTGCCCATATGAAGCTGGTTTCACAAGAAGAAATCCTTTGTAGAAGGTGAGGGATGAGATTTGTGGAACAACAATGACAGAATGAGTAGCAAGTGTTTATTTAGATGGCTTTTTTAGTATTCGGTAAATTATAAGTGGTTAGCTGTGGGCTTCTAGAAATGACTTTACTATTACTGTATGGAAAAATAGTCTAATAGACAACAGCCAGTATATATTTTTTTATTACTTTTTTCTGTGACAGGCGAACGTAATGCTAGGTTTGAGACATTCTCCTTTCAACATGCAGAACCCGAATCCCATAGCAGTTTTGCTGCCGTGACCAATGTCAATGCGATGTCTAGGCCCACTCACAGCACTCCATCACAGGTAAACCAAAAATGTATCACTGTCTTGACTGAAATATAAAGAGATTTGTGCAAATTAATAATCCAAAAACACACGCCTTTTACATCTAATTTAGTGTTAAATTACAGTAAAGAGCATTATTGCAGTGAATTAAGTGGATTACGTTAAGTAATTTATTCCAGTTTGAGTATGTGCTATTCCTAAAACAGATGCTTGCTTGTAAAACAATTTTTCAGATCATATAACTGGAGTGTAAGTTTAGTCTTTTGGCATTGGGCCTTTCATTTTATTTTTTTTCCCCGAAATTCATTAAATACACTGTTTTTTTTTTTTTTTTTTTTTTTTTTTGGTGCAGCTACATAAAATGGCCTCACGGTGCAAATACAGTCACAGAATTGGTTAACTCTCAGCTTTGCTATTTAAAACCTTTTGTGCAGAGCTACAGACAGTCTCAGGTATATAAATTTGCTGAGGAGCAGCAGAATTCACTGAAGTCCCTGCAGAAACACACTTTATTTTATTGGAATTTATTGAGAATTTCATAATAATATTCAGATTTCAGTCCCATGGTTCTGCTAAGCCTTGTGGTAGACTGGTGCTGAGGAAGTTGTCATGTTTCAATCTGGTGGTGACTTCTGGAGAGCTGATTTTAAATCTGTGCTGCCCTCCAATCGAGGAACTTCAATTTTGTCCCACGTTGATTCCATGCACTAGCAGGCAGAGAACACCAGAAACGCCACCAACAGTTTCTGTCTTTTGCATGTCTTTCAGAAAACCACTTTCCATGTAGGCTGTTCTTCACTGCTAAACAGAGCTTCATTCTTTTGGTATTGTTAATTGTATCACGCTGAAGAACCATGTGGGTTGCAAGTTAGATTTTAGGTCATCTTTGTAGACTGAACATTATGAAGAAGGCAGCATTAACTTTGAAGTTCTGATAAGTATTCAGAATTAAGTGTAACTGAAATCAAGGAAGGGAAACTTCTACTGATTTCAGTAGGAGTTATGCTGGCACAAAGTAAATCTCAGAGATGAGATAGTTTTAAGATTTGTCAAGATTCCATTGGGAGGTGGGGGGAAGTTGGGAGTCACTAAGCCACTGGAAAATGTGTTCAAGTTGGACTTTTTCCTCATGCAGGTCTAATGTTTCTGAGCTAACATGTAGTACCTATGTTTTGAGCTGATGAATCTCCTCTTGAATTGTTTACAGCATAACTCCAGAAGGAGGTTGAGAAGTGAGAGCTCCTATGATATAGACAACATTGTTATTCCGATGTCGCTGGTGGCACCATCAAAATTGGAGAAACTACAATACAAAGAAATCCTTACCCCAAGGTTTGTTCATGACCTCCTTAGTTGCAAAAAATGAACTTGATAACATGAAATAAGACTATTGTTGACGTATAATTAGGTAATTTTAAAATATTAAGATGATCTTTTCATGTGCTCCTTTTTTTGTTTTTTTCTGTGCACTTTAATTTGTGTGACTGGAGTGGTGGGAAGACTGGACAGCTGATAGCACAAGGGAAATAGTCTGATACACACAGGGAGGTGGCAGATGCACAGACTGGCTAAAATTAGAAGGGGGTTTGTATCATCGTAATTGTAGTGATATTCGTGGTCTTGAATTTGCCATCAGGCTGACGTGCTCTGAATGGTTGTTTAGAAGTTGCTGTCTTTTTAATGTGTCATAAGAAAGTAGTTAAGTAATGGGTTCAGCATATATTTTTAAACTGTATCCATTCTAACACAGTAGAATAAGCTTAATTTTTTCCATACAGTGTAAATTCACAATCCATGATTCCAGTGACAAGAACATCTTTAGATTGCTAAAACAGGGTAATTCATTTCCTGTGCTGTAATTCAGTGGCTTGCTAGCAAATTACCTGAAATGGCTAAATGCAGTTGTTTCATATTTTAAATCTCTGTGTTTGCTTTTATATTGTCTTTAAAGCTAAAATATTATTAAGTCTATTCAATAGCTTAAAAGCTGTGTTGGGAAAATGAAAAGTTAGATACCAGGTTGGGAAAGGAACATCTAAATTTTAGGCATCTGTTAATCAGCACCATAAGTCTGAAATTACTTTCTTTGAAAGAAATTTTGAAGCATGAGCAGCGTTGAAGAAGTAGTAATTAACAATATAGTGTAGAAACAGAAGAATTGTCTGTACTGCTGAAATAATGAAACAGCATTTAGGTAAATTAATTTGACTTTTTTTGTCTCATTTCTAGCTGGAGAGTTGTTGAATTTCAACCATTAGAAAGATCTCATACGGATGAAGAAGAGGTAGGCTGTATTTTAATTAAACCACCAGTTTTTAATTAAACTAGATATAATATGTAATGGGGATATATTTTCCAAAGTCACTGACTTCATGTAAATCCTGGTAAGTTTCAAATTTCAAAAATAAAGTGTTAAGTATCAGACTGTGAAAATGTGTCTTGTCCCAACCTAGTTAACCCTATGGTGGATGACAGAAATACGAGTATCTCCATTAATAGTTGTTGTTCACCTGGTTTTTTGGCTCTTCTGTCCCTTGCTGCCAGCACAGGCAGTGCTCCCAAAGGGTCCCTTTGGTCAGGCCTCTGCTTCCCTTGCTCCTTGGCATCGTGGTGCTGGGGCTCCCAGTGCGACTGTCTCTCTGGGCCTACCTGTGCTGTAACATCCGTCCTTACCTCTCATCCTCTTCTTAGACAGCCAGTTCCCATGGCCGGTTGCTCTTCAGGAGGTAATTTGGTATATTGCCTGTGGGCTCAGCAGGTTTCCTCAGTTTTCTTTTTAGTGTTCATTTTCCTGCAGCCCTCCTGCTGGGAGCAAACTTTTTTTTTTTTCCCTGCTTTGTCAGGAACAACATAACCTTCAGCATTTCCTGCTTGCCTCTTGAGCTAAATCTGCACATCATGTGCTACTGTTTCTTCCTCCAGACATAAAAATCTACCTTTTTCATCCCAAGAATGCCCATGGACTTCACAGCTAGGGGTCCCTTTCTCCACAGGGCGTTGGAGGTATTTCCTAACCCCAGTGTGAACATGCCAGCGGGTCTGATCTCTTCTGTCCCTCCAATCTTTTTGTGATTCTTTTTCCAGAAACCTGCCAGTTTGCTGCCCTTTGGTCATCTCTTGTCTCCCTCCAGTCTAGTGCTACAGGGCACTATCAACTGTTGTAACTGTACGACTTGTATGTGTACCTTCATCCACAATATCTGAACTTGAGCTCCTTTTTCAGAGAATCTCTACAACTGAGGTTTAGGTGCCTTAGTAGTAGAAAAAGATCGCATTTGGGTAACAGTACAGATGGTTATACTAAACACAGTAAACAAACTAAATCATTATGCCCCGTTATCCCTTGGGGTAGAAAATACACTTTCCACAAAGGCTTCCTCAGAGTTTTATTGTGTCTATAGCTGCCTGCTCCATGGAAATGAACTTTTCCTTTTGGAGAGCATCATGGTCTCAGCTCCCTGCCTGGTATATTGCACTCACTTGGCACCGTACTCTTGGGTCAGAAGGAGGAGAAAAACTTAACTCTGTCCCCACCTTTTCTCATGCACTTGAGAAATTCTTGTGAAATCTGGTGGTCAGATTTATGTCACCTCCACTGCCACCTTTTGGTTTGGTACCATCTCTGCTAGCAGGAGACATGCCTCATCTTTTGTAGTGAGAAGGTCAAATTACATACACAGGAGAACTCTCCTGTGAGGATATTTTAATTAAACCATTTGGAGAATAACTAATAAGGCATCAAGGGATCACTGTCTCTTGAGAATCTACTGGTCATTGCTCTCTCTTCATCCTACTATCTGTGGGGGAAAAAAATAATTTCAACAGTGATTTGCTTCCAGGGCTTCAAGGGACTTGCTTGGAGGAGTCAGTGGATTTCTTGTTTAGATTTCAAATCCCATACAGATGATTTGTCTCACATACGTTTAGTGTATTTTGCTGAAGGGACATCAAGATATCTCTGTGAAGCTCATGGGCTAATCGCTCATTTAGTAGCCCTCCCAGTACATTTGTATTTGGCATGACTAGTTGATCCTGTATGATTCATTCTTTGGCCAGGAAATAACTTGAGTTAACAATAAAGCAGCTTTGCCTCCTGCTGTGGTCCACTGCTTCTGTATTCTCTGTCGGCTGCTGGGTAGAATGAGAAAGGAGAGATGTCAGACAAGAGAGAAAATGCTAAAGATCGTGTTTGTCTAAATCATTCTTTGCCAATTTTCCCCCTTTCTTTTGGTATCGTGTTAATTGGTTTGGATGTTTTTCAGAGTACTGAGAAAAGGTGGTTGTCTGATCATAATTCTTACACTTCCTTGCTTTAGGTTTTAGGCCGAGTAAGGTTTGATACTGAGTAAGTTTGAAAAAAGACATGAGAAAACAGCAGCATTTCTTTTTGCATTTTCTACACTCACACTGACATTCTTGAAATTATTCCTTGTGCTGAAATCGAGGCAAGCTTCAGTAGATCCGTGAAGGACAAGAGAGGGCAAAACGTACTTTCTGCTTCTATATAAAGTATTTCTTTGCTTTCCACTGCCTGTGGTGGTACTCTATAGTAGTTTCTATTCTGCCTATCTTCTGCATGGCAAATTTAAAACTTCCAGAGTTGTCCTTGTGTCAGCCAGCAGTTAGGGATTTCTTCTACACAGTATCTCTTTTTTTTTTTCTTTTTTTCTTTTTTTTTTCTCCATTTAAAAGCTCTCAATAGACTCGCACCCGAAATTTCCACAAGTTGCAAAAAAATGTGGGGTCCCAAATTTGTCATGTTCCACAGGGGCCACACTTCCATCGGATGGGAACTCGGCACTTTCTGGAAATCAGGCCTATTCACCATTCCTTTATTTGAGTACAAAAAGCTTAAATTTTTTGGTGCCTAATTTTTGTTTCTGGAAATTTTGCCTTGCAAGAAAAAACATAACAGTGGGGCAATGCAAAAGTTAATCTTCTATCTATGTCTGCTCTATTATTTACTCTAAAAATAGTTAGTTTTTGGAAATAGAGCTTTTGAGTTTTCTGGTGCATATATGAATTTGCAGTCTGTTATTGCTTTAAGGCATGGGAGGGTGTGGCACAGGTTTTCCTGTTTTATTTTGGTTTTAATTTGTTTTGTCCAGGTTAAAATTTCTGGCAAAGCAGGGTTGTAAAGTAATGTTTGAGTTTATTCAGCAGTTGTTTTAGTAATGACAAATATTTTGGAATAATTCTGTGTGTAATTAGTTTTGCATAAGTGTTTTTCATGGCTTATGACTCAGTGTTTCCCGTGAAGACAAAGACTGAAACATAGAGTTTGTTGTTTTGAGAAACTTTCAGAAATATTCCTGGTGCTGTGCAACATTAATGCACAGTGTCTTGTAGCTTAACTAGATGCAGTGGGGGGGATCCAAATCTTAGTTTGCTTTAAGTCTTTTTCTTTGAGTGAAATCATTAGACATGCCTCACAAACAGGCTTTCCTAATAGCCTTTTCTCTCAACATCACTGCCAGATCCATCCACCGAGGAATGACAGTTCTTTTGTCCTTTTTCAAACTAACCTTAGTGTGGAGAAAAAAAATGTATCAAATTCTCCAGTTATAGCAACTTTAAATTAACCTAAAGTTAGTGGAGGAAATATATAAAGCATTACAAAGCTGGAGAGGGGCAGAGGCTATACTGAACCAAGTAGAGATATTTTACTCTGATGTAATGTGATTTTATCCACAGAACAAAGAATATTTTTTAAATAAGAAAATGTATTACTTGTTAGTCTTCAGTGGAATAGGGTAAAACTCATTTTAAATAAACAAGTAGTTAAATCTGCTATCACCAGCTATGGAAAAGGAACAGTAAGGCTTATTTCTGTATTTTTCAAAACTCTTTGCTTGGAGAGGAATGTGGACTTTGATTTTTGAAAGGAAGCTTGTTAAAAATGAAGTTTCTTCCCAGCATGAAAAGTTTTGGCAATTTGCTAAGAAAAGTATTTTCAAAGTCTAAGTTTTTCTTTCAAAATTATCTTTTGTTTCCACTTCAAAGGAAATCTGAGCACACAGAAAAATCCTGAATTTTCCCTGAGGGAATAGCACTTTTGTAGTTCATAAAATTCTCACTTTCACGCTATACATCATTGACCTTGGAAAGACAGAATCTGAACTGAGATGCAGCTCTGTACTGATGCCATCCAAGTGACAGAGCTGGTGAATTCCAGAGAGAGGAGGAGACCCATTAAGTTGACTTGCAGGAAAGGAAACCAGCAGCTAACAAAGTGGTTTGTGTTTAACATAAATAAATAAAAGCAATGCAGAGTCTTCAAAAAGCAATCATGAGATGGGCAAACAAAGCAGGCCTGTTTGTCTGAAGGTTCCTGTTGAGCGCTGGGCTGAGGAGGAACCAGGCAGATACAGTTTTAGCAAGCAGGTCCTGTGGCCAGTTTGGAACACGCTGAAGACTTTGGGATCCTTTTCACTGACCCTGTTAAATTTCATTGTGGTACTGTAGTTCATGAACAGCTGCCTGCACTGGAAATGTGCTCTCTGGTAAGCTGAGTGCCACACTACCAGATAGTTTACAGCAGCATATATGCACTGTAATACTTTGTGTTTGTACCCATAATGGTCATGAACTCGACAGTTCTGCAGGACTCGATACAAAGAATGGCTTCTCTAGAAAACCTCAGGGCCATCAGTTGTCTGGAGTGGAGTAGTTCCAGCTCACAGCATAACCCGTATCATATGGTGCTGTGTGGCACTGCAGTGAGGAGACTGCGTTTAGTTCTGTATTTTGTCAGACACAGTCAGAAGATAAATGGTGTTACCTGTATAACACCACTGAGGGTTTTGCTTTATAGAAAAAATACAGTTTATTTTCCATGACCCCTCCGGTTATTGGTATAATCCTTCTCTAGGACAGATCTGGCAGAGCAGCTTCACAGCTCCTAGGACCAGGAATTGTTATTTCCTAGAATTTCTCTGCTTTTGAGCTGGGAGTGGCTGGCATAAAATCCATGGCTGCAGCACTTGTATGCTCTTGCCAGGCTTAGCTTTTTAGGTGAACTTTGAAGAGGTTGAATGGTTTGGAGCACTTTGAAATAACTGAGCTGTGCTGAAGGGGTCCAGCCAAGAGCTCGGCCTGCCATCTGGGGAGCGAGGGGGAAGGGCAGCAAAGTGCTCCTCACCCAGCCGTGTCTAAGAAGCAAACTTCCTGGTGTGCTGCCAACGGAGGAATGAAGATGGTTCTTTCAAAGTGAAGGTCAGATGTGATAGCTACATCTGAGGAGTTTTACCGAAAATGTTGGTTCTTGTTTGACTACGAGCAGTTAAAAGTACTCACATTGGGGCTGTTTTAAGCTGTACCAGGGCCATGCAAATCATTTGCTAAGAAATAGTCTTCAAACCAGAAACGGTTTTCTGCTTGATTTCTTAGCAGGAATGCAGCATCTCAGGTTTGATCAGTTCCTCTCGATGTGGAGCTGTCAAGGTCCTTGGTGATCTCAGACCTATTTCTCCAAGCTTAAAGAGCACCTGGCAAATCCTGCTGCATCTCGGCCTCCTCCTAAAGCAGTCTCAGAAAACTCCTGGAATTTTTGCTTGTCTTTATTATGTGCTTTTAATACTGCTGTGATTTGCAAATGAATACTTGTCCTCTTAATTTTCTGCCTCTCAGCATAGAGAAAAATGTGTTAGTTGCATGGGGGTTATAATTTCTATATCCATTCAGTTCAACCACAGACATGTAAAGAAATAAAGTAAAAGTGACAGCATCCCATATACTAGAGCCTGGTGAGAGTGCAAGCTGAATGCATGTATTTTGTTGGGCCTTTTTACTGCAAGCATGCATTGTGTTGCCGCCTCTTGTTTGGTGAACAGACCTTTGCAGTATTAGATATAATACTGGCTGCTTTTGTTTCTAGTGATGTTCATAATTAGACATCAGCTATCCCTGCATTTCGTTACAGATAGAAGATCTGTCAGATGAAGTTTTTTCCTTGCGTCATACGAAGTATGAAGAAAGAGAGAGAGCAAGGTGGTCGCTGTGGGAGCAGAGCCGCTGGCCCAGGAGGAATAGCAGGCAGGTGTATTGACTTTGATAAGAGTGTTCCTGTTGAACCACTGGTGTTGGGTGTTGGTACAGCAGTTTCTGAAATGCTGTCACAGAGAAGTTTAAAAACAAGGGCACTCTTCATTAATTAACTCGTCAGGGACAGTACCAGGTATGTTTAGTTTTGTGGCTGGAAAGGAGAGGCAGTTCTGAAGCCTGCCTACTTACAGAAGTCTGGCACGGTAATGACCTGGTATTAGTGAATAAAAACCTAACTCCCATACTGAGCACATAGCTCTGCTAGTCTGTGCCACTCCCGGTTATTACAACTGCAGCCACCAACTGTAACATGAGCCCTTCTTCACTCACCTGACTTAGATGAAAGTCCACTGCATTCAGAGATACAGTACTGAAGGGTCCTGGGCTGTACCAGGGACCTCATGCTTTTAAAAGTCAGTGTATAAAAAGGGTTAATTCTGACAGGCTTGCCGTTTGGTGCAAAGCTCATCAAAGTTAAATATAACCCCTAAAAGTCTTGCAAAAAGTAGTGCATATAAGAGCGAACATCATAAAGCTGTATCTGCAGTTTGGCTCTGGGAAAATGATTCCCATAAATTACTTAAGAATCTGCCAGGACAAAAAGCATCCTATAAATGCTGGAATAACTTTTTCTGCTATTTATCATATGCTTGTGTCTACTTTTGGCTGAAAGTGAACCATTACATATGACTAAATATGCAAAGATAGCTTTTTTTAATTCAGGATAAAATTAGAGCTAAACCATACTAAGGAATTCTATTTTAAGCCGTTCTGAACATAAAAAAAGTTTAGAAGGTGTACTGAAAAATACAAGTTCTGTATGTACCCTTAATTTTGAAATTCTTAGAACTCCTCGGTGAAAACTTAGTGCTATTTGAATTCAGAAGTAAAACTGCCATTGACATGAACGAGGTCAGACTTCCACTTGGCATTTAAGATGTGTGCTGCTATTTTATATCTAGTTCAAATTTGTATTGAAGCAGAGGTCAGAGTTTTTAATCTTACTAAATTATTTTGACTGCTTTGGAGATGAGTCCAGAGCAGAGGTGGAAAGGGGGAGCTCAGGGACCTGCTGTTTCTTCTCGAGTTACATTGGCACAGTTTGCTGACAGCGCAGTTTGGACTCCACAGGCCCTTCAAATGATGCCATGTTCTCCGAGTTGGAACAGCCCACGGCTCGCTGACTTCTGTTGCCCAAAATTACAGTTGTGGTGACCGTGTGGAGCAAGGCGCAGGAGTGGGACCACCCACCAGCTGTTCTGCAGTTCCACCCAAGCGTGCCTGTTCCAGCCCTTTTTGATCCGGGTAGCTCCTCCACATATCACACTTTGCTCTGGCTTGTGACAGTGAGGTTGTCAAGAACCTCATGTGTTCTCATCTGCTCTTCTGATTTAAATAAGTAGAATGTAGGTAGCATGTACAGAAAAACTGAAAACTTCGGAAAGAAAATCTAAAGCATTCCTGGCAACGCGAAAGGGCAGGGAGTGAGTAGCTTTTAAGACTCTCGTCTCTTATCCTGCACTAGATCATACAGCAAAAATGCCGACGGACGACAAAGCCAGGATTTGGTGCAGAAAGACCATCAGAGCAGCTCCTGTGCCTCACTGCACTGCACTGCTGAACCTGTTCCAGACATGACTTTGGAAGCCCACAGCTCTGTCTGTTCAGGGATTGCACAACACTGCAGGGAGAGCCAGGAAGCGAAGGTGGGTGCTTCCAGTAGCTTCCGGGTCGGGTCAGGTCTTCAGTGAGCACTGTCTCTAACCTAAAACAAAGAACTTGAACATACCCTTCCTGATCAGAACCTCAGGCTGACACCCTAGTTTATGTGGACTGAACATAGCCTTCCTGTTTAGAACTAGATTGCTCTGCTTTATGAATTAAGCCCAGGATTTGTCAACAGATGAAGATTTAATGCAGTACACATGGCACGTTTTTGAGGTGAGTATGGCATGGCTGGCTTCAGGGATGGTGGATCTTTTTTCAGGGATGTTGGCCAGAGTTCCAGACAGGACTGATCATTACGGGGTCAGGTATCTTGATGGTCTGGCACCATGGAAAAGAGCTTCCCCCTTCCTGTACTGTGCCTATTCAGCTGTAGCTCTGTTACTAGTTCAAAACAGTATGAAGCCAGCTTACATTGACAGCTGGTGCCTAGCAGTGTCGTATTCTTTATCTGAAGAGCCCTGCAAACATTGTAAAGAAAGACACTCATTTGTTATTTGATAGGAGATCATTCTGCACATAGCTAATCAGTTCAGACTCAACTGAAATCCCTTTTTCCCCTCTTTTCTCTTGTTCCACCCTCACTCCTACCCTTCTGATTCCTTTCAGTCTGGGCTGTGGGAACTTCGAGTTTTTCCACTAAAAGATGAAGAGGTAGAAGCTTTACTGTGCCAAGATCAAATAACGAATCAGACTGAAATGTCAAGTGCAGCTTTCCCCAGCGACTCTCTCTGTACTTCATGTGCACCCATTGGTTTGCCAGACAATGGCCATCCACCAAGAAAACAATCTACCGACGAGTCAGAAGACTGCGAAAACATTTGCCTGGGAATCAACAATACAAGAAAACAAAGGTGACAGGGAATAATGTGGTTCATTAAGAAAGCCAATTAAGGTGGAGAAAAGTGTAAGGTAAAATCTCTCTTGTTCACACAGCATATGACAGCACAATTCAAAACCTGTACATTAGCTGCATATAATATATTTTCTTTCTTGCTTTGTAACAGGCAGGATAAATCCCAAAGACAACACTTTCTTCTTCCTGAACCCCAAGAGAAAGTAATTATTTCAAGCTGGAAGTCTAATATTCCCAATGTCGGGAGTGGGCGCACATAAATTGCTGGCACCATTCGCTTTCTGTTGTCATATTGCCACATTTGTTAATAATCATCCTTTCCTGTTTTGTATGTTTTCAAATGCATTTCTGGTTCTAGTGGATTCTGGTGCAGCAGGATATGCTGTCTACCTTAAACAACAACTTCAACTGAACACAGAAAAACTACTTGAAAAAATTAGGGGGAAAAGTGACAGCCTCAGATTATTTTCCTGTGTGGCATGACCACAGGGCAAAAATCTGCCTCTCTAACTGCACGTGTGTAACCCATGCATAAAGGTAAGGGTAGATGAGAACCGGCAGTTTCAGAGCAGGCCTTCTGGAAGCCTTGCATCTAGCTTAAAATCTGTACTCAGCTCTCAGTAGTGCCAGGGCATGTTTCATATAGAAGTCCTCAAGCAGTAAGATAGAAATAGACCACTGCATTTCAATAGTCAATATATCTGCTATTCAGAAAGTAGGGTCTCTGCTTCAGTTGGGTGGGTATAGAGAAATGGAAGGGAAGAAGAGTTGAGTCAAATCAGTGACGCAGCTCTTTGAATATTGTGGTTTGGGTCATCTTACTTCCTTGGTCCTTGAGTAGCTAATGAGGCTCATAATATTTTGCTTTAATATGTTAAAGACAAAGTCTTGTTCCAGTTTCTGTACAGTGCCTTGTAAGAGTCTCGTAAGTATGCCAACATTTGGTGACTAGCTGAAAAGGAAAAGATGATTGATGTCTTGAAGACCAATAAAGAAAAAAAGCCCCAAAGCTTTCCATTGCAATTCCAGATAGATTTTTTATTTCCCAGTAAGGAAACAAAAGCAAGTGGTTTACACTTAAATCTGAATAGTGTAGTTTGGAATGTATCTGCAATCTCAAGAGGTATTAACAACAATTAAACATTGAATGTATGTATAATCCATCAACAGGAAGTTTTTCTGTGTAGGACAGTTGAAGGCAATTTAATAGGAGTCTCTGTTCTTGTGCAAAATTCCCTTTCATCTGTAATATCTGGAATGGCACTGGACAGATGACCCAGTTTTAGTGTCAATTTTTTTTTTTTTTTTTTTTCAGAATGATAGGAAATATACACTGGGCATCTGAAAACAGTTCAGTAAAGTTTCAACACTACAACCTATTGCTACATTGTAGTTTATTGCACATTCTGATTATTTTTTTAAACACTTTTTTAACACTGGTTTGTCTTAAACTTGAATCTTGCCTCAATGTCTGATACAATAATCTTTGATGCAAGGTTGTTTTTTTTAATTAAAAGTTATTTCTATATACGTTGTATATAGTCTGAATTTGATGGCCTTTTAGAAGTGAAGAAATAGCAGTAATGCTTCTTCTTGGCACAGAGACCTGCTCGGCCCAAGAATGGCTTTGCTCACACACTGAAGTGGCAGCGGCACCACGCTTTGCTGTCGTATGAAGCTGCGCTGGTGCTGTGAGCCTGCGGCCAACCCTCGGCATCTCAATACAGAGGTGGATTTTTCCACCTCTCGCCCTGCATGTGCATCTGCTGCCGGGAAAAGGTTTCTGAAAATTACGTGTCTCGGATGCTTTGCAGGTCTTTTCCGTGCCTGTGTCCATTCATTAAGAAGCCTGATCTGAGCAGCTCTCACCCAGCTTTGTTGTAAGGTCAGGACTTCGTGCTCTGTCTGATCCCTGGGGCAGTATGAGGCGTTTCTGAAATTTAAGAGATGGGTCAGGCCAAGTAAACCAGCTGGCTAGCTGCCTTTTGTGTCCTGAAGGTGCCATCAGGAAGTGGAAATGGAATCCAGCATTTTACAGGAAGGAACAAGAGGAGATTGTTTGCCTAGATTGAGGGGTGGGAAGGGGAAGGGTGTTAAAATGAGGCCAAAACCCCCTGTGTGCTAGGAGCTGGATTAACCAAGTTTGGTCAGCCTAGTGAACAGTAAAGCTGTTCCTGCATTGCTGTTCAGCTCCCAGCTGTGGCGAGCTGTTGAACCATGGTGTTGCTTTTGGGTCGGCCTCATGCGCTGGCCTAAAGCAGCTGCTTGTTACCTCGCCAGCTGCAGGGGCGGCCCAAGCAGTCATCGATACAAACAAGGGTAAGCGCATTTTTTGTCCCCTCTTTAGCTGTTCTTGCTGGCCACTGTGGGAATCAGCTAGTGACCCACAAGGCAGCAATAAAAAGGATAGCCAAAGAAAGGCCAGGCAGCCTGGAGACTGAAAAAAATCCTGGGGAAACTATAAAAATGTCTATTTGGTCATCACCCCACTGCTGTCAGAAGTCTTTAAACAGCTGCCTCTCAGCTGGCTAGTCCTGTGACAGCATACCACAACTGCCTTCGCACAAAGAGCTGCCCCAACGACTGCGTAGCCAGAGAACTGTGCCAGCACCTTTCTTTCTCCCTGTGTCCCCACCACGGGGCTGCTCCTCAAGTGCTGGCAGAGCGTGGGTTTCTGCCATTGAGTGAGTGGCACAGGCAAGTGTGGCAGGCAGAGGCCTCGGGAGGGGTGACCAAGACCTGGCTGCATTTGCTTTTCTCGCATCACCTGCCTGCCTCCAGCAGCTCTTCGGCTGTCAGGGGCACGTGGGGAAGGCCGTGTGTGCATGTTGAGCAAGATGCTTTCCGGGAAGCCCCAGGCTGCTCCTCACCCACAGCACCTCTAATCATTTGACACCTTTTTGAAGTAGACCAGGTGCTGTGCCCTACCCTCTCTGTCTCGTCTGTGCTCCAGCCAGTGAGGCACCCAGTTTTTCAGTAGCCCTATTTCACTACTGGGACACAGTTAGAAAACTGACAACTGAAATTGGTCACAGGACCAGTGCCTTCCTTTCATCATCTTTCCCTGTGCTGCATGCAGCTAGAATGAGCACAAGCGCTCTCCTTTATTGCCTGCAGAACTTTTCCCTGCAGAGCTGGACTCCCACCTCTAGACAGTTGTTTTTGCATGAATATTGGGGTCTGAGGAACCTCCTGGTGGTGGGAGAAGGCTGAGAGCTCAGAGCCAGGCTCATGCTTGAAGCCATAAAACCTGCAAGAAACCCCTGCTTAAAAAAAAAAAAAAAAAAAAAAAAAAAAAAAAAAGCCAACAACCTGTTTGTCTTCTAGCTGTTAAGCTATGAAACAGCTGTCAGTGCTGCTCCTGATGTTGTGGGTGAAGGTATTGCAAGGGCTGACTGTGAAATACCAACTTAAATGTAATGCAGCAAGGTCCCCCACGCATGAAACTGGGGTGTTGCAGCTTCACAGAGCAAGTCACTTCCCTTGTGCTTTGTTTACCATTTTCAATTGAGACGTATTTTAAGGCCACTTATGTTCTGCTCCCTGCTGCTATGAGGGTTTAAATGCTTCATCTCTCCATCCAGGACCTTAATGGAATGTAAGTACAAATACAAACTTCTAAGCCCTATTTAAAATAAGCTCTGTGTGTGTCTACTGCAGTTTTTTTATCTTTCTCTGGGGTGCGCGCTGTACTGCTGTGCAGCACATGTCTAAGTGCAGACTTACTCGGCTGTATCAGACTTTCTTTCTGCTGTTTACCAGTGCAGATAGAGCCTGTGCTCTGTCAGATCACCCTGGACTGCTCCAGACCATGTGACTTAACATCAGCAGCCTGTGCTCCCCCCCTCGTTGCTGAAACTTTGCTTTATCAGAGTATTGCAACATCTAACGGTCCTGGGGTTTAGGTGGCCCCGTGGATACCATGCAAGCAGCTCTTGGGTTTCATGGCAGCGTTTGGTTCAAGTCCTGTGCCTGTGGCGCTTCTGCTGTGGGGTTACGTTACTGAGTACAGGCCTAAGTATAGCCTAACAGGTTTCTTCTGTTAATGTGTAGAGGCAAGAAACTGGAGCAGTCTTAAGCATTAAAAGAACAAGTGTCATTACCATTACTTCCATGGATGAACTGTGATCACTAACAGATTCAACCTTAAGCTGGGCAAAAAGCTGCTGCAGCAGTAGCCAGCTGCATAAACCCACCTGGGTGGGGTTCAGACAGAAAGAACCAATGGATTAATTTTACTGTGTGTGTAATTTCTCTCTCCCACAACGTTCCTAACCTGAGAGTGAATTAAAGTGCAAGCTACTGGTTTTAAAACAATGACAAAGTGACTACAGCCTGTGAAAGAAAACATGCTGTATGGTTCCATGCTCAGAACAAAGCATTAGTAGTTAAATAGCATGACTTTGGGACGTCCATCTTCCCCAAATTAATCAGAAAAATAAAGCAGAGAGAGTTTGATTACCCTTTCAAATCTGCTGAAGGTCAGCTGCAGGAGGCAAGGATACTACAGCTGTTGTCCTACTGCTTTGAACAGCTTGAAAAACCCACGCTGCCAAATACTAAACTAACATCTTCGTAGCCCCTTTGTGGCTGCTCAGCCTGCAGTTTAAGTACCAGAGCCATGACTCTTTCTCTCTGCACGCTGTGTTAGACCCTACACAGGTTCCTTCCAGAAGCGCCACTAAGCTGCTTTAACACATCTAACAGCCATCTGGACTGTTGCCTTTCCTGGCCAAGCTTGATTTTGGCAAACCTCCTCCCAAAGATGTCTTCAGTGCAGCAGTAGGTCCAGATGACTCCATTTTTCTTTTGCTGGTTCTCAACTGAGGTTGCAAGTGCAAACAGGCAGCAAACGCATTTGCTCACCTAAACCACAATTAACCACACAGGAAGAAGTCATCCTTGAGTCATTTCAGACACTTGTCTAGATTGTTTGAACTAGCCCTAGCTCCTCCTCCTCAATGGCAGTGACCCACACCGCACCACAGCTGCACCGCACTGTTGCAGAGCAGGGCCTTCCTGCAGGGACACACGTAGGTTAGGAGGGGGTGCAGCAGCTCTAGCACCGTCTTGGCATTTGGGAGGTGACACCTGCCCAGCTTTGCTGTAAGGACAACAGATTTGACTTTGGCCTTGAGGAAATGGGCCGGCTGCAGCTGTTGAGCCTTCCAGCCTGTCCCCTGGGGCAGCAGACTGTTCGCCACCCTTCTGTAATTACAGCTTAAAGGGAACAATCCCATGCAGAACACCATAAAATATTAAAGGAGTCAGCAAGACTAATTGGAGCCACGGGAGGCAGGTCTATCTAAAATGACCTGCTCAGGTCTTCCTCTAGCTGGTCGTAGCTCCCACCTTTCACACGACCGCACAGGCCAGGCTGCAAAATCAGCACAAGCAAAGGGAAGGTATGAGAATTACTTGGCTTCCAAACAAAGAGGAGCGTTAAGCCGTTTTAGAGAGCCCTCTCCGTGCAGTGCATTTCAGCCTACATATCCTGAAATTGCTTCAGCAGGTAACAGCCTCAGAGGTCACAATCAGTTACTCAGCCGTATGTAGAAACCAAGTGGGCAGTGGGTCAAGATGAAATGTTTTTTTAACTATCTGTAGGGTTTTAAAGCAACATTCTTCCATGGAATCCCATCACTTCCAGGAATTTCACATGCAGCTGTCTTAAATGGCTATGTGAAAGGTAAATGAGAAGTTATTTCCCCGTTTGCCACCTTATAAAGAGTTGCACTGACTTGTCTGATGTTTGACTTACACAGGGAAGTCAAGTACTTCTGTGCAGTAAAAGCAAAACACAGGAACATTTCTAGCATGCGTGGGATTTGTTAGCCCTCTTAAACTGCATTTTCCCCAAACTTGCTCCCCAAACAAATCATTTTTGACAGCTTAAAGGAGACTTACCACACCAAGGGAGGGGTGTTTAATGCAGATAGTGGAAAAGTATTGTAGGAATGCACAGATCAAATGACAAAATACAGACATCAGAAGGCAGTTTGATTAGTCTTCCACAAGAGAGACTGCTTTGTGGTGGTGCTACACTCTTCTAGCAAGCAAAAAAATGACTGAAGTTTAGGTCAATCCAGACAGTGTTACAGGTTGCGTCATAAAATTAACCTCCACAGAATCAAGAGACAGGTTCAAACCATTGCATTTCCAACCCTGAAAGACAGCCAGAATGTTTTTCACTGCTGCTTGCTTCATTGCAGTGAAGGAATGATTCCTCTGTTCAGTAGCAACAAGTTCCTGTATTTATTTAATGTTCATCCAGCCCTCCCTTACACATGAGAAACGAGGGTTCTCCTGCACACACAGAGCCTTCTTGAACACTGCTTGGGTAGGTCTCATCGATCCAGACAGCGCTTCTGAGCTGCTTCTGAACACACATTCCTTAGAAGATTGATCACTGATCTTGGATCTGCACTCTTCATAATGGCACTGCCAGATACAATCATATTTGCACCTGCCTGAAAGACATTAAACACCGACTCAATAACATAGAACAGATCCCTCCTTAAAAGTTTGGGTTTGGTTTTTTTTTTTTCTGTAAAACACGTAAGAGGGCAGTGAGTTCTAGGCTGGTGGGCAAACAAGCACTATTTGTGGGACACAGGTAGCATACCTCTAACAACCACATATCAAGTTCAGAAAATACAGTTCTTCCCCAAATAGGTAATCTCTTCATCATTGCTCCTATTTCCCAAACATACAAGAAAAAAAAAAATGCTTCTCTAGCTTAGGGGAGGCTTCAGTAGCCACTATTAAAAAAGGCACAAGATCAGAGCAAGTAGGTTTTGATATTGTGGGCTTTACTGTTCACTCTGAAAACTAACAGTCAAAACGTGATTCCTCCTAAGTTTTATTTTCTGAGGAACTATTAAGTCTTTTGGCACAGTGACTGAGAACGCTGCTCCGCTTCAGCCTCCTACCTCTGCGCACTTATGGATGGTGTCAGGCCCAACTCCTCCGTCCACTTCAATATCCAGTGAGGGAAACTGTGTCCTCAGCCACTGAACCTGAGAAATGGTATAAAAAGGCTGGCAGCGAGATCCACATGCAGCTGCCACAGCTTACACACCCAAACAAGGTTTATTCTCTTCACTGCCACTCTCCAAACTGTTAACTACCTTTAACTTCAATAAATAAGGAAAGAGAAACCTAATTTACCTTTGGCATCATGTCTTCCATAAATTTCTGCCCTCCGAATCCAGGTTCTACTGTCATCACCAAAGCCATGTCTATCTGATTGGCCCAAGGTGCCAAGTGTTCAACTGTAGTGCCAGGCTTGATTGCCAAGCCAACCTGCAGAAGAGGAAAGACAAATCCAAATGCACCTCACCATGACACAAACGCTGCAAGGTTGGCTTGAGCCGGGTACAAACTCCTAGGAAAATTACGTGTCTGTGTAAGCGCAGTAAGAACAGGCTGCTTTGGATAAAGATTCCCCATTGACTTAAACTGAGGACCGACTGCGTGCACCAAGAGCGGTAGGGCCGCACGCACCCACCTCTGACCACCCGACACCGCATCGATGGGTTTGTCATTGCCAGGAAGCCGGCAGGCAGCGAGGCCAAGCGCAGCGTGCTGCTCCAAGCCTACGCACGCCTCACCTTCATCCCGTTCTCCCGAATGTCCTTTATCAGCGCGCCGGGATTGTCCGTGGCTTCGAGATGGAAGGTGTATTGGTTTGCGCCAGCGACGGCCATCGGTTTCACCCACTGCTCGGGCCTGGCAACCATCATGTGCATATCTGGAGAAGGGGAGCGCAGCCAAGGGCCGTCAGCGAGGGGCGGCGGCGCCTGGGGCCGGGCCCCGCCCTGCGCCCGCTACCGTGTCTTCACAGCAGAAA
>NW_020799107.1:6620952-6756830 GCF_003259725.1 Athene cunicularia | reverse complement strand
GCCAGACGTTTCTCAGGGACCCGGCCTCACGGGCCGGCGCAGCGGTCCTGCCTGGCTGCCCTCCGCCGTGGCTGTGGCACGGGCAACCCCCGAGGCCTGTCCCCGAGTTCTCTTGGCGCTTGGGAGGGTACAGACCCCCGCCTAGCAGCCGCCCCCGGGCAGGGGGCGAGCTTCTTTTGACAGATTTTTTTTGTAAAAAAAATTCCCAGCAAAGCATTTTCTGTTAGGAAGCGCAGTTCCAGGTGTTAGCGCTGCTGCAGGCCCGGGCAGGTGCGCGCAGGCCGTGGCACGCACCTTCCAGCGGCCCCCGCAGCGCGGGGCTGGGGCTACAGCGAGGAAGCAGATGGGTAAATTTTAACAAACGCTGGCCCTGCCCTGGAACAAAACAATCTCAGATAACAGTGTATCAGAGCCTTTTAGAAAGGGAAAGCGAGGCGGTGTTATGCAAGAAACTGAAACAGAACTCTGTCCTTTTGCTGTCACTCCTCTGTATTTAGACCTCAGGACAACATTTGCGTAAAATGCTGAGGCAATGGGACCGACTGACGCGCTGACAAGACTGGTACAGCCTGGACATTTGTGGAACATGACATGCGCTTAAGGCCTCTAACACTAAGCAGCATTGTTTGTCTTCACAGCAGAAATACACCAGTTCTGTTACAGAGATACTGGAGGAAAGCACAAAACCAGCTAAAATACAGTGTATGCACCTCATTAGTACAGTATTAAGTGCAGCCGATACGAAAGTAAAACGCACAAGAAAACAGACTGGTCTGCCTGTCCCATCTCTCAACAACCATCCAACAAAATGAAAGCCATCTGCCTGGCCACCTGAATAAAACTAAATTACGGATTACATCATTTATAAGCTGCATTGATTTCTAGCAGGGTAAACATTAAAAAGAGGCATTTTAGGCCTTGCTATGGCTTACTACTGTGGATTCACCAGCGACAGTGGGAAACCTGAATGGAAATGTTTATTACACATACTGAATTGAATGAAGTAAATCACAGTTATTTTGTCATTGTTAGAGTGGAGTACCATGGTGAGGCATCTACTTTTCATTAAGGAAGATGCTTCCTTCTCATTTTCAGCAGAAGGGGTCACTATAAAATGCACCATGAATTCCATCTGTGGTGTGTCCCAGCCGTTTACTCAGCTCGCATCTAAAACTCCTCCCCCACCCAGCTGCCAGTAACCCAGCCTACCTTGGGATTTGAAAATGAAGCTCTGTGTTTTCTCATTTGTGCGTCACTGATAATAATAAAACTTAGCTTCTGGAATTTAGCAATTCTTTGAGTGACCTCCAAGCTAGGAGTTAATCCAAAGCAGTCTCCTATAGGTAGCTGGTGCTGACTCCTGTGCGCTGAGGAGATAAGGAGCGGTACAGCATGTTTTGGTCAGCAGAGTAAGCAGTTTGTCAGTCAGGACACACATTGACCAGCGCATCGAGACACTGCCAGCTTCACCTAAACCACATACACTTTAAAGTTGAATTAGCGCACCACATATATACAAAGAGAGAGAGATGGTGGTATAGGTGCTGCACTATAAAAACAGCTGCCTTTCCAGCCCTGCTTTTCCCAAGAGGTGCTGAGAGTCTCCACCTCTCACCAAAGCAGATAGCAGAGCATGCTCAGCCCCCATGAGCCTGGGAGAAGGATGGCTTTTGCTACCTTCGGAGGTTTAACGTGCATGAGCTCCCTCCTTGGATCGGTGTGCACAGCTCCAATCAAGAGTTGAGCACTTGGCAAATATCAGGCAGCGCAGCCTGAAGGCTCCATGGGTTTCAGCAGGCTGAAACCTGCTGTCAGGTATATGGTTTATTTTCCACGCAACAGTAAAAACTGCATGCTGCACTACAGCAGTGAGGCAGTCGTTTGTATGGCAGTATTTTAAACAGCTTTTTTCAGAGGTGCTGAAGAGAGGCGCGAATCCTTTCTTTGGAGATGGCTAGGAGGATATCATTCTGTCTCCTCAGTAAGGCTGTTTCATGATGCGTGCGTCCAAATTACAAGCCCTCAGGAGCGAAACTGTTAATTAGCACATTTTACAGAATCTCAGGATGATCTGAAACATTTTCCTCTGCACAATAACGCCATGTTATTGTTCTAACATAAGCTGAAAAAGGCAGTATATGATTCCCAAAGCACAGGGTAACTTTGGGCGTTGCTTATGATTTCATGGTTTGTTCCGCAGCTGTTTTGCAGTTTGCCCGTAAGCAGCTAATGGCTAAATTCACATTTCAGTGTAATTCCGTGATGCTGCAGCATAGCCCGTAACTCAGCTATGACTTCAGCTGATCCCCCACGGGCATCTCCACCTACGTATAAATGTTATGTGTATATATATATATATATATATATATATATATATATATATATAATACTTGCAGCCATGAACATTACATACATAAAATGGAACCCCTTTAAATACAGTCTCAACATGCCAAAAATAGATTCTTTCATCAAGTTTCTGCCCTGCAATATCCATCTTTTGTTTACAATGTACATATATATTTATATTTATATATATAGGAACATGAAAATACCATATATAAATATTTACTTTAAATCCTTTTATCTAAGTACATACGACAGCATCAGTGGAGCAGTTGCTAGGTACCAGAAGGTCCATGCATTCCAGATGCGGTTTCTTGGGGTTTTTTTAAGCTGTGGAGAGGAATTACTCAGTACATTGAAGCAGGACGGCGTGGGCTATTTATACCATCTGCAGACCACTCACCCCCTGCCCATCTGTATCTGTGCACAGCATGTGCATTCCTTCTTACGGTATGTACTGTATTTAGTTTTACAGAGCAAATATTTTTGTAGCACAAGGGCAATATCTTACAGAGTAGAATGAAACCAACAGACAAAAGTAAACTCAACTCAACTCTGCGGTGCCAAAAGAAAAAAAAAATCTAATTGTCCCATAGTGCTTATTATTGCTCTGCAAAGTTAGCAACCTAAGTCCCAGGCTTGTGAAAATCAAGCTTTAGATTGGTACCTTTTTGTCAGTGTTTTCACTGTCAGTACCAATGTTTAAGAGTCTTGGGTTCAGCTACTGTATAGCCCTCCTCTCAAAAACACTACAAAAATAAATCTTGGGCACAATCTCAAAAGAGGCTTCTCTGTCTCATACAGTCCAACAGCCCACTTACCCAGAGAGGCTGCTGATCACAGTACATGGCTGCCGGATTGAGGTTTTACAGACCACCTATTTCCCCAACACACCCCTACCCTGAGAATTTTGTAAAAAAATTCTCTGTTCCCGTGGTCTTGCCCTGAACTGAAATAGATTTCACAAACAGAAATGCGCCAGTCTATAGCAACTGGTCGTTAGCTGTTTTCTGCTTTTGGTTAATAAAGTGCTCTTGTTTTGATGAGTTACTAGTTACCAGGGAACTCAAAGGAGAAGGTACACTTTCTCTTCCTCCTCCCGCTAACTTCCCCACGAGTTAAACATGAGATTCATCTAGATCAACATCAGTCTCCCCAAGCTCCACGTGCGTGAAGCTGAAGTGAGTGGCCAGCAAGGGGTTCTCCATCCCATTGTCCTCAGTGATGTGAAGGACGGTGTCCCCATGCTGCAGCAAGCTGGTGGTCTCGAGGCCAGCGTAGTCCTCGGTGTCAGAGAGCTGTGTGGGCGTGGTGCTTTGTGTCGCTGTTGGCCGGGACTCCAAGCCCTCCTCTTTTTCCTTCTCCTTCTCAGCAGAAGGTGCCTCACTCTGCAATTGAGGAGAGCCAGTGCTCAGGCTCAGAGAAGTGGGAGGGAGAGGGGGAAAAAAGCATGGGAATGTCTATAAAATATTTTCTCATTTGGAAGTACTTTTCACCATAAGGAGCCGAGCACTTGCCAATTATAAATCCCTAAAATTTTTCCCTAACACTGATATATTTTTGCTGGTGAATCAGATTTGTAGCAATGACCAGAAAGGTTATCTGATTCAGTCATTAACATTTTCTCATTTCATTTTTTTGTGTGCTCTCAAGATGCGTGTCTTTCATTTGTTCATGGCCAAGGACATAACCCCCAAAAGACACTAGATATCTGGGCTTATAAAAGGGATCTCAATGTCACTGTCGTGCTGAAGGGATGACAGTGATTGTCCCTGCACTCTCCCCAGTGGTGTCCAATACAGAAGAATATTGGACAAGCAATTTCTTTTGAAATGTGATGCTTTTGCTAAAACAGTCCTGAGGTTTTGAAAGAGTCCTTCCTTAAGGACACATTTCTCAGAGAGCAAGCTGTAAAAACCTGTTGATGAAAACTTGTGGGGGTAAGCAGGTCCAGAAGGACTGCTGCATGTGACGGGAAGATAGAAAGGGAAGATGCAGGAAATACATTTGCAAATGAAGAATCGTTGCACAGATCTAGAAGGGAGTGGCTTACAAAAGTCAGCAAACTCAGCCTAAAGAACAGACAGACACAAGAGTTTGCTGTCTTCACTCACCCACCAGCTTTTGTTACAGTGCTGTAATGCATCAGGCATTTCCTTCTAAATTTGCCCTGCAACTTTGCTGAAGCAGCGACAGAGACCCATCACCAACCAACCATCAGCCACCTTACCTGGACAGTGGCCTGGCTGTGGAGATCAGCCACGATGACAGCAGGTGAAGAAGTCAGCACAGGTTTACTTGGTGGGTCCTGCTTGCCAGTCGCCTGGGGGCTGCTGCGGCCGCAGCCCTGCTGTGGGGCTGCCCGACCTGACGGCTCCCCTGGGGAGGCTGCTGCTGCCTCAGGCTGCGCTTCTGTGAAAGTCACTGACCGCTTCTGCTCCGCTGAAGGGTACAAAGCCCAGAAAATTATTAAAATGCTACAATTTGGGAAGGAAAACACAACAAGAAAAGAAGAGAGAGAGTCCCTGGAGTTTTCACAACTAAGGCAGGATCCATAATTCATACCACCTTTATAAGGTGTCTAATTGGCGTCTAAGCTAAAAGCCCTAGGCTTCCTCTAAGGCCACAGCAAGAGTCAGGGATCTCCTGAAGACTGATCGCCCTACCTATCTTTGTCACAGCTTGGTAGGATAAATGCCACCCAGAACATCTTTCCATCCCAGAAGAAGATACTGAATTGCATTCCCATGGGAGTTAGGCATCTCTGCCCTCAGCTAAAAAAGGAAAACTGAGATGCAAATATATAAGGGAATTGCCCAAAGTTTTGCTGGAAATCTGAGAAAACAAAGAGGGCAACTGATTGCCCCCCATTGCTGCAAACCGAGTCAACTATCCAGGAATAACAGAACAGCACAGGGTGAAGACAGCTAGACTAAAACTTAACAGCAAAACTGATACCCCTGCTCCTGCTCTTAATTATTTTGGATCAACTTTTATGTTTCAGACATCTCCAGCAGCACTGTTGACCCAGCACAGTCCTGGCTGAGTGGTTAGAAACCCAGACAGTTTGCAAGCAACCTTTGCTCTTCCAGGTATTTCCTCCAAAGTTAACTGCTTGCTTCAGAGGTACAGAATACAGCCACAGACTCTGCTTGACAATGCTGACTCCTGGAAGCATAAGACATAGACTAGAACAGTCCTATATTCCATTCCATACATAGCCCTTAAAGCTCTGCACTGCTGAGCTTACAAATGATGGGAAATTTTCTTCTGTCTACTACTCTCAATACCAGCAATTTGCTTCAAATTTTACTTGAAAATTTGCACATCTGGAAGTTTTGGACAAGGTGTCCTGAATAGAGGACACCTGTCCCCTAAATTCTCCACACCCTGAGGAGACATGATAATTCACTGTCAGTGTCCAGTTTCACCTTGAAAGCCTTTGGAGAAACCCTCAAAGTGTTTTGAGGGGGTGATTTTTGATAGGATATCCACTTACTAGGAAAAAAGAATAAAACTGCCGGGACTTCACCTTAATATAAGCTACTAACAAGATACTAACTATTCCTTTAAGCTAAAACAACATAGTGGTTTGCACTTTCAAATGTGAAGTGCTGGTTCTGGAAATGCAGCACTGCCCTACCGCCAGGTTTTGGTTTTGGCTGGATGCTCCGCCGCGTGGTTGAAAGTCGAGCTCCATGACGGCTACGAGGTTCGGTTTGAGTTTTCTGACGTGACAGCAGCGGTCGTCGAAGCTAAATGTTGGAACAAAGAGTTAGGCTGATGTATGTTCACATATTGCACAACTTCTCCTCAGTAAGGAGGACAGATTGTCATTGTCTATTCCTCTAGATGCCCATTCACTCTACTTTAGCAGATACATGTTCTAAGGTTTCCATGGCTCGGACATCTCTTTCACATGATCTTCTGGGCTTTGTGCCTTTTCACTTTCAATACTGAATGTAATGCAATACAGACTGTGTGACCATCATTTAATTAAAAAAAACAAAACCCAAAAAACAAACAAAAAAAAAAACCCAAAAACCCAGAAGCAGCCTGCAGAGGAAAAGATTGGGAAATTCAAAACAAAGTGCACCTCCTCTCTTAGGGATTTGTCAGGCCTCACAGCTACGACTTGTGCTACAGTTCCTGCTAACTCAACAGACTGCACTAGTATATCACAAATTAGATAAAGGGGGCCTCACATTCACATTCAAAACAGACACAGATGAGAAAAAACAAACCAGCTCAAACAGAAGGAGAGGAGGCTTGTTCACCCCCCGTGCTCTCACCTGCCGTAGGCCCCTCTTCCGCCCCAGGGGCTGCTGCAGAAGAAGGTTCTGCTGTCCTGGCTCGCTCTGCACACTTGCCACCCTGTTAGATGTTGACAGCATTAGGCCAAGCACAGAAGCACCCTGTATAACTAGTAGGTGTCCTGGCAATTGCGACTAAAATAAATAAATAAATAAATAAATAAACCAACCAACCAACCACTAATGGCACAGTCACTTCAAAGAGCAAAACTGTCTTTGAAGGATGGAGGGGATGTGTCTATTGGGTTGTGGCTTCCAGGGCTTAGGAAGGGGTGGGAGGTGGAGTCATGGCATTCAGGACTTTGCCACGCATAGGTAGCATCCAAATATAAATAACTGCAGATTTCAGTTTTCAGTCATTGATTGATGCATCCCACTGAGCAACACTCACTTCTCTGCATCCTTTGCCACATCAATAAAGGCAAGAATATCAGCTTAGGCAAGAATATCAGCTTCCTATCTCAAAAGCCTTCTTGTTTGCCTTTCCTTTTTCAAGGACAATGTTGTAAAAGCTATTTTTTTTCCCCTTCCAAATAGACTCCACAGCCTCATCACAATTTTGTCATCCGGTTTTAATTTAAATTTAAGTCAACAAACAAAAAACAAACACAAAGTGACAAAGGATCCATTCACATAATGGATGCATGAGTTATGTGAACAAGGCCCCACACTCAACACTTGCAGCCTTAAGTCTTTTTGTGGCTAACAAACAAAAGAGACAAGTAAATATGAAATTTTTTTTATATATATATAAGAACACAGATTTTTAGTTTTTAATAACTTGGCACAAAATATCTGAAAATCTGCAGTAAAAGAATCTGTAGCAATAAAACATGCTCGGCTATGTACCATCTCATTCTACCATTCAACTGACCATTTAATCTATTTAATATAAAAATACCACCCTCCCCTTATTTTTATCCAAGCACTGTATTCCTCCAAACAGTTAAAAATTGGTCATTTAGCAGACAGCAGTCACAAAACAACATTTTAGCTGAATGAACTATGTCTGAGAGACATATGGTTACAATAGCAACTAACATGTTAAGATGGACTTCTTTTAAATCAGGCAGCTGCTTATTTGGGACAGACTGGAATCCACTGAGCCACAGGTCCTATTTAAGCAACTTCCAGCTATATCTGGTATGCATTGTTGAAGATTCAGTATTACAATCTGTTTTGCCTTTGGCCTGCATTAATCTAAAGGAAAACAACATTCTTTTCTCTAGATGTTTTCTTTGGATCTCCCTGGAGGAGCTCGGTACCACCAACAGAGTGAAGGTTTATTGCCTGATGTTACAGGAGTGGAGGAAGAAGACAAGCCTAAGGACATGGTCAGACAAGACATGGAGGATGTCTGTGGAGAGGCTTAAAAAGTTCTGTCTCCTGAACAGCTCATTCTTCGCTTTGGCAGAAGTTACTGCCCTTAGAAGGCTTGGTGGAACAGAACATGAGAACTTCTTGGTCTGCTTCGGGTCAGAGTCTGGTTACCTGACCCAAAAGACCCATTCTTTCCTCCCTTATCAGTTTAAATTAAAGCCAGACTTTGCACTAAACCATATGCTTGTGTTTCTTCCAGCTCCACTGGGAAGAAAATGGGAAACTTCAAGGAAAGAAACATCTTAAGACCCTGAAGCTCTTTCTCTTCCGATTGTCTGACCACAGCCTAATAATCCTAGGCATGCCCTTGGCAATCTCACCACAGCTGCAGTGGTTTGGAATAAAAAGGAAGAGCTTCTGCAAGCTCAAAGCCTGAACAAACAAGATATATTTGAGTCCTTTTGTCCCTCAGACAGCTCTTCCAGATGAGAGCACTAGTTTCTGGAACATATTTTCCAGCTTTTACGTAGGGTATTGACATGATTTACATACAAAGCATCCTAAACATCATGCAAACACCCGCCTATGAATAAGCAGAGTCCTCAAAGTAACTTCATGTTAGCAGGACTGTGTTCTTGACCCAGACAGTGACTGCAGCACATATGACTGGTAGGTCCAGAAGCAACATTTCATTCCTTATTAAAGCAAAGAGACTGCACTTAAATATTTTAGTCTTTAGATTTGTGATCCAAACTACCTGAAATTGCATCTTGTAGAATTTTCTTCATCTTCTGTTTCTAGGATTACATAAAAACTATTCCTCTAAATTTAAGAAGTTTTTAGAGTAGTTACCAGTATGAGAATTAAGTAGGAATTAGCTGGAGAAGGTCTTGGAAAAAAATAATTTTCTATTGGACTAGCTTTTGAGAATAATATTACAATTTCTGATGAAGAAACAGTAACTCTTAGTTCTATGAGTGAGGAAATATAAATGTGCATAGCAGAAAGACTACAGTTATATTCAATACAAAACACTATTTATAGTGGTGAAATAAACTTATTTCACATGCATCATGAAAACACTTTGAAAAAGTCATTAGGTAAAGGGAGTACATGGACTGCATGAGAGCACAGAGGCTATACATGAGGAAAAGAATTATTCCCATGGAGTAGTCTGTGCACTGAAGACAAACAATAGGTGAGCAAAAGGCTGGACTTTGTGTCTTCCTTCTGGAGTCTGGGATTTTCAGCCTGGCTTATATCATAACTGAAATGAGTTTAGTGAGCTGGTGGCTGTTTATTTCCAGTAGTGAATCATTACAGAAATTGGTATAATTTGGGATGATTTTATGAGCTGAAATTGGAGGTATCTATTGCAGACAAATGATAGAGTCAAGAGCAGCCAAGTTTTGCAGAGCTGCCTGTGCACAGCACAGTCCTGTTGTGGCTGTCTTTTTGCCTTCTGTCCCCACATTTTGAAGAAGGGAAGGAAAGAGAGAATCATAAAGACCACAAAAATTTCAGATGAGTGACTGAATTTTCAGATACAAACTTCCACTTCATAAGGGTTTGTGAGGGTTTCTTTTCACATCCAAGAACAGCACTACTGATCTTGTTTGCATGAAAATTAGTGTGGCAGGCAGACTGTTGGCTCTGTGTAGCCCTCCCTCCTTTTCTGTCTCTCCTTGTTTACCAGACCTGACCAGGGGTATACTGTTTTTCTGGCAGCCCATGGGACCCAGTCGAGGAACACTGAATCAAATGCCATTTCATCTGGCAGTACATTTCCCTCCTGTAGCAATGTGATCAAGTAAGAAGGGTTCTTCTGCAGTACATAAGCCAGATTTATTTGGGAATAACAAACCAGAAGTTTTTCCTGCCCAACACAAAGATGCTCTGTCACTCTCTGAGTATCTCTGTCAGGGGTTTTATCTTCACAATAATGTTACTCCCGTTAACATAGTTAGGGCAGAGACAGGTAAGCAAAAGATCAAACCAAGCCAACTTCATGAAAGCATGTTGCCAGTGCTACAAGAAATGACAGCCAGTGCAGTCACACAGTGGGGGCTAAAAGAAACTGCGTGAGGGTGGCAATTACAGTAAGTGATGCTCATGAATTGCAAGAAACCATGCAGCCAAGAAAAGAAAAAAAGAAAGAACAAAGAAGACAACAAAATAGAGACAAAGGAAGCAAGGAGTTTAAATGTCTATTAAAAAGCTGTACAGGCTTGCCACGCCATTATGGTAGAACATACACACTTTGTGTCCCAAGACTTCTGAATGAGAGTGTTAGTGGACTAAAGGCCAGTGGAGAATGGGTTAAAATGTAGACAAACTCCAGCTCTTGTATTTCCAGACACATCCTAGCCCAGTTAGCGTTAGATCTGCTACGCTTGCCCTGGCAATGTGAATTCACTCTGACTTTCCCTATTAGGCACCATTAAGCTAAGATAGGCATAATGACAAACATTAAAGGGAAGTGTGTTTGTGCAACAGATTTCCATTACAATGGCTTACCATTCTTCTTCCCTTCTGATTTGGGAAAATATCCTCTCCTCTCAGATTATAACCACAACAAATCATAATGCTGGACACATATGTTCCTCAGCCCTGTACTCCATGCTATCTGTTTACTTCTGAGCACTTAGATGCTATCCCCTTCCTGTCTTCCCTGCTTGGCTGACTAATTGCTATAGAACAAAGGGAAACAGAATGTGTTTGTCACTATTTATTTAATTTATTTAAAACTCCTACCTTCCATAAGGGTCTAGTCTCCGTAAGATTTATTTCTTTATGTCAGTTTATGACTAAACATCAGCTTTTGACTTCAAAAAGCAATCCTAAACAGTTGTTATCATTGTGCTCCAACTGAAATCAAAGTTATGTAAGAAGAACTCAAGTTTGCTTTATTCAAAACTAATGTTCCTGAATATAAAACCACATTAATTCTGTCATATGATCCCCACAGCACAGTAAATGCCTACATCTGCTTTTTTACTTCTGTCCTTCAGAGGAGGAATCCAATTTACACATTTAACAATGTGGTTGAAACATCTTTTCTTCCTCACAGAACTCTAACACAGCCTTTTTATAAAAATTTGCAGTATTTCTCTGTCTTCATTCTTTCTAAGGCTTTGCAGCCCTGATGCCCTTCCTTGAAAGGAATAATAAACCTTGTCAGAACTGACTCCCAAGTACATCTGTTAACCTTTTTTTGCCTAAGGAAACCTCTGTACTATAGAGCAGGATGGAGGATAGTGCCCTGGTTCCTAGCAGAAGTTGGTAGGAACTCACTGCATAGCTCATTATGTTTCAGGGTTCAAAATAATTTATTGCATTTGAACTCATCTGTTGACTTAGCTGTCTCAAATTCCTCAGCCTCACCACCATTATTAGGAGTGACTCCCCCCCATTTTGCAAGATCAAAACATTTCAAATTCAACACTGATGTAACCTGGTAGCAGGTCATTATGGCTTTGACTCAGATATGGACCTTCTCCTTTGTCATCCTCCTCAACTGTAGTGAGTTGTTATCTCTGCTTAAGGGACGGCACTAAACTTCTTCCATTGAATGAATTCTGTTCTCTTTAGGCCCCAAAACATGCTCAGATGACCATGCAATCCATTTTGCTGTATCACAACACCAAATAACAGTATTCCCATTTTTGCCAACAAGCCGATGTCTTTTCCTAACACCACTCCTACGGTAGCACCAATTAGAGACTGATCTGCCAAAGCAGGATTCACGCACACAAGGGACACCATGAATCATGGGATGATCTCAGTGACACCACCAGTGATGAACTCTCCATTTGTCAGTCGAGAAGAATGAACAAACAAGCAAAGCAGCCTGTCCCCACCCCAAAAAGCCACTATCTGACACCTAAAACCAAGCTAACAAAATAGAAATCATTCACACAAACACCTCTCAATATATCCACATCTTCAGCTGGTGTGGCAAAGTAATGAAACAGTGTGTTACCCTCTGAGTTACCAATGTAAGGGGCCATGTTCTTCTGGAAGGAAGCAGAGATGCTTTTGGGACTAACGACAGCTCTCCAACCTCACGAGGATGAGTTGAGAGGTGCGAGCACAGCAGCAGAACAGTGAGGATGATTAAGACAACTGAGCTGGCCGTTAAAGGTGCAGCCCTCCCTTCTAAACTCACTCCTGACCCATTTGACGGGCACAGCCATAACAGTGTTTGCACATAAACTCCCCTGTCCACGGGTAATGGGGAACAGCTAGACCTGCACTGCAGCACTGACAGGGCAATTTTAAATGCATATTAATGGTGTTCACCTGCAAGCTTTCTAAGGTGTCATTTGAGTATTGGAAACACTTTGTGAAAATAACAAGAATTACTGTAAAGCATCCACAGAGAACTATATTCCACGGGACTTATCATAATTAGTTTTATTAGTGAATGTTAAAGAACACAGCTTGATATTGTTATTTTTAGTGGAGACACCATTGTGAGATGAATGGAAAAACAGATGTCTCTGTTTTATATAAGCCTCCAGACTAATGCTTATAACAGGCTACAGCTAATGCCTTGTGGATAATCTTTCTCATGCCTTTCAAGCAATTGCTAAACAAGGGGAAAACCCTGGGGCTAGCCAGCCAGACCGCTATTTCACTTGCTACAGTTTTTTCTTTCCCCTTCCCCTTAGCCTCCTCAAAGTCATTGGCAATCAAAGCTGAAAACTGAAGGTGGGTTGCTACACCTTTGACTTGCAGGCCTGAATATCAATGAGCCACAAGAGACATAGATGGAGAGAGCGACAAAAGGTGAGGGGAAGAGACAGAGGAGATTGGAAACGGCTCATTTCCCAGCACACACACTGACAGACAGGTAGTGTTAACACTGTACCTAGAGAGGCTGCCCTCAGTGGCCAGGCTCGGGGAGTCATCGAGGACATTAGGTTCACTGCAGGAGGGGCAGGGAGATTAAGAATTTAGGGAAAGAAAATGCAAAAAGCATGCGATTGTCTCTGTTTTCAAGGGGGAAAATATCAAAGGAATAAAAAGGTAAAAAAAGGACAGTAACATTTATTGGTCTCGCACGCTCAACAGCACATATATGACTCAGAGGAGCTGAAAGAACATCTGATAACAGGAGCAGTCTTTAGAGGGAGTTTACACTATACGGAGACTTCTACATCTCTGCTGAAAATTGGGGAGCTGAGAAGTTTGGTAGGATGTGTTTCCACAGGAAATAAGGGCAGGGAACTGCTTTCAAAGCCATATTCCTGCAACATTTTCATTTATTTCAGTTCTATTTACTTCCAGCTTCATAGAAAGCTTTTTTCTTCCCCCCTTCCCCATGAGCCACTTCTTCCTGAGGGAGGACTAATCTATCTCCCATGAACTATAGAACACTCTCCTTCTGATATGACTCTAAGGACAAACATCTGGAAAACAAAGTCTCATAGTGCAATGAAACTGTAAGTAAACAGCTGGCGTGGGTCCTGGCAAACGAGTACACAACCACATTGCTTTTCTACCATTCTGCCATTCCACATTCTGCCATTCAGGCAGGAGCAGCCTCTTCAGCCCATAGGAAACACAGGAAAGAAAGAAAGAAGTCTGCTGGGCTACCAGCGGGAAAACAATAATAATATTACTTAACATTAATTAGTTCACATTTGTGAGGCAGTCTGAAAGCCCGGAGACCATCCATAACTAAAAAGGGCACGACGTTGTGGACTATGATTATGCTTGCTGAGCTTCCCTACACAGATGAAAAGCGATTCTCCTGGCATACCATGTACTTAAAAAGTAGAGAGCAAAGCTCTGTTGTAATTAAAGTCTTTTTTTCTCAGCATCACCATGACTTGGGATTGCACAAAGCAAACATTGCTATCAGTCAACTGTGACTCTTACGAAGTTTATGCATTGAAGATAGTAGTGAAAGATTGAGGAAAATGCAGTCTTGCATATTAATTTTTCAAAAGAGAAAGGGACTGAATCAATTGAGTTCAAAAGTCAGACGAGTTCCTGTAAGCCCTGTTGTGAAAACTCCCAGATAAAATCTGTATAACTTCTCTCTTGTAAATCACTTCTCCTATCTCTGCTGGTATGTACCACAGATGTTACTTTTCCTCCATGTATCAAGGTTATTTCTTTTAATTCCAAGCAAGACTGGGGAGGGAACAATGTTGTTTGATTTTCCAAGGCTGGTCAAGAGATAATGTAGAATTTATTTTTTAAAGGTTCAAAGGAAATAACATAAATTAATCTGTCTGTTGTCAGATATCCTTGGATAACTGTCACAGACAAATAAAACAATAAACATTGCTTATTTAGGGAAAAAAAAATCACATTTAAGTGCAAGACTTCTCTCTACATCTTCTAAAGACAAACATTTCCCAAATTCCAATCTCCATTTTACCACCATGTTAACCAGGAATAAGGCGTTCAAAGTTACTTCTATTAACAAGTATATTTCTGGTTTTAAACAGTATTAAATCCCATATTTGAACCTGAAATTCAGTTTCTGCGATGAGTTAGATACTGTTCTAGGAAGGACAAAGACTACATGGGAGAAAACAAATCAAACAGGATGCCTCTGCCCCCCTTCCCAGCTTCTCAGGATTCCTCCTACACAGATTGTGTATGGTCCCCTGGTTCAGTGTGTAACCCCAAAATCATGTGTTTTCTTTTTGCTATCCACAGTAGTAGCAGAGGAAAATAATAGTGCTGAGGGTTTCTGAAACATTTTAAGAGGAAGGTTTTTATGGATGACAGCTTGTTCCTACGGACCTTACACAAGACAGATCATCCTGGATAATCATTATTTCCAACCCTGCACCCTTAGTCCAACACTAGTTCAGGATGAATTAACATCACTATCACTATGCTGGCACTGATTCTACTTATCCCACATCTCTGAAGTACACATAATGTACCTGCACAATTTCTGCTCTCGTGAATATAATGGGAAAGGTGAAAAGCCCATGCTGTTACCTTTGGCTGGGTAACATGCCCACCTCAGCCTGAGGTGCAGACACGCTGGAGAGATGGCTGGAGAACCGCCTCCTCCCAATGGCACCCATAAGGTATGCTTCTTGTTCACTTACCACACTGGGCATGCTCAAGGAATCATCTAGAAAGAAAGAAAAAACAGGAAAGGAGAGGAAACAACCACCCCAAACTCTGCCTGTGTATTTACAGTTGTCAAGAGATTAACAGGATGCCAAAGGTGTACCCAGCATTTACTTACCAAGACCCCATGCCTGCAAATTTGAATACTTCCATTAGATTTTACAGTCACAGTTCAGAAAGATATATTGCATAAAACTCTGCAGGATGAAGAACCCAGCACACACAGGGCAGGGATTTATGTATCCTTTCATCTTATATGGCTCTCAGGAAAACATGTTTGGGGAATTCAGCTTTCACTAGGGCTTAATTCCTGTGATGAACAAATGGTTTATTAATATACAAACAATTTGTGTCATAAAAGTTATAACTGGATGTTTTGCTGGTGTGAAATAAACTACTGCTATGATATAGCAAAGCACTGTTACAAAAGAGAAAATACGTAACAGCAAAATACAGAACTGACACCCTTTGAGAAATGCATTTTAAAATGTCAACAAAAAAATGGGATAAACTGACTCAAATACATCATACTGCAACTGAATGATGCAGACAGTTGGACCGTGATCAGGACTGCTTGAGATTTTCAGTGCTGTTTCAAATTACATAAAGTACCTGGAAAGAAATGACTCTGTTGTGGGTTTTACCACAACAGTTTCTCATTACAAATAAACAAAACAACGGGAAGTTTTGCGTAATTTTCTCTTTTCTTCTTGACCTCTTCCAAACTGGATATACTGTATGTATTTCATGGCAGCATTAAGCCAGAGCAGGGCTGAGGTAATACAGCCGCAAGCAAATAGGAAGATAGCACTCATCGTTCCACACAGTGGCTCATAATTAATCTGAGGCTGAAACCAGAGTTTGCCACAGTGAGTATCAGAGCAATGTATCAGCAGGACAGTACTGGGTGGATTGTATGATGTTTAGTGATGAAGCCAGCTAAAATAAAGTTGGGCTGAGCCTGGAAAGTTTCAGGCTAACTGTTCTTTCTCAAAAGGCAGTTCTGCTGTAACTGCACAGGCCTTTCTTTTGAGCCACCCATTTTCACTCCTTTTGTTTAATGTCTTTGGGGAATAGTCAGCACTCCTCAAATACAGAAGTGGAGTGCCTGAGTTTCAGGCATTGAGGCAACCAACCATTGCAGAACCAGAAGACAGTATCCCTGCTAAAGTAGGGGGAAGCCCAAGCCTGATGACATATGAGCAGAGTTTTCTAACCCTGGCTTTCAGTGATGGACAACTCAGAAGCAGATGAAAAGATCAGAGGCAGAGAGAAGGCAGAATTCCAAGAACAACATGAAACTCAGCTGAAATGACAAAGCAACATTCAGGTCATTACAAACTAGTCCCCAAAAGATTCACCGTCCCATTCCTTCTAAACTGGCACCAGAAAGCCTGGCAGCCCCAGAACCTGCCCAAAAGGGAGATCAAGCTTTTGTTGTCAGTAGGTTTAAGGCTTAATTTCCTCTTTATTAATCGAGTGACACAAGCACACAGACATTCCACCCTGCAGAGAACCACAGCTGGATCCCATGCAGCACAAGGACAACATATTCCACGTCAGAGCATCTGGACAGAAGCGATGAGCGGGAATTACTAAGACCCTGCAGGAACAGGATCCTAACTACAGAGCCAGCCACAGCCATGAGGAAGGTCAAAGAGAGGATTCATTGCCAAATGCCTTGTCAGCAGTGTGGGGTTTGCCTTGTCAGCCCAGGTCTCATACACTAAAAATCTGCCCGTGCCTTTCCCTTCTCCCTACCCAGAGCTCAGGAGGGAGTGAGGAGGTATGTAACGGCCCAAGCTTTAACACCATGAACTGTGTGGCGACCACACCAGTTTCTTAGCGTCATGCCCTTACGAGCCTTTTGTTCACACTGGAACAGGGACAACTGTCTTCCCCTCCCAGCTGCCCTCTGGGGTATCAAGAGCACATCTCCAGTGTTGGGGGCTTAGCTCAAATCAGTAGCCACGTACTTTCTTCATCCTCCTCATCTGTGCGGCTCAGCGTGTCCTGCGAGGCCTGCTGGGAAGGCTCGCTGTCCTGCTCCCAGACCGTGCCGGTGCCGGTGTTGGAGCGGGACATGGTGGCCAGGCTCAGGCGGTAAGCGGAGGTGGAGGTGCCCACGGTGCTGACAGATGTCTTCCCTTGGTAAGCTGCACAAGAGTGGGAAAAGCAAACCCAGGTCAGTGATGGCACTGGACATCAACGACCAGCCAAGCATTCCTGTCACATCAGGCACCCGACTGCCCCATGGTGGGGCCGGGGTTGGAAGCGGTGGAAAACCACACGGCTGCCCTGGCTCATCTCATCTCTCCAAAACCTCTGTCTGTATTTCTCACGCAGTCTGGTTTTCTCCCTTAACTTTAGCGCCATATTTTCCAGATTAGCTTCAACATTTAGGAACAAGACAAATTATTACCCCGGCAAAAAGGCTGAGGCATTTTCTTTTGAATTTGTTTTAAGAACAAAGCACGTAAAATCTCTTGTCGTGTGTAATCAGTAGCTGCCACCTCGTGGCAACAAGGGTGACTGTTAAAGGAGAAAACTGTTCCCTCATGCAGGAGAGAATTCAGTCTGCTAGGAGACCCTGATCTGGACCTCACGGTAGAGAAGAATCAAAAAGACATCAAGAGGAGAAATTAGGAGACAGATCTGCTGCAAACAGACGTTTCTGCACGAGCAGCTTCGGATTTACAGAGATGGAGGGAGCGGCTTTGCTGTGCTGGGGGTTGGGGCCACACATGTCAGCTGTGACAGCAAGAGGTGGCTGCTGGGAAAAAGGACTCAGACTTGGTGAAAAAAATGGGCACGACAAGGTGCATTTCACCACTAACCCTGACATCTGATGGCTGTCCAGTGGCAAGGCTGGGCTGGGCATAGGGCCTGCTCCAGGGGCAGGCTCTCGGGGTATGGGTGGATTAACCCCGTCACCCTGCTAGGCAGTGGGCAGGTCTTGCCTCACAAGTTAATTTATGAGCAAGCAAGCCGGCCAGATTGGGCTGATGTGTTCCAGGTCTCTCTCCAGATTGGGCTGATGTGATCCAGGTCTCCTCTCTCCTCTTACCAGACCCGCTGTGCACTGCCTCCTTCAGGATCTTCAGCTCGTTATTGAATTCAGCAATGAGGGAGCTCTTGCAGAGCGGGCGCGGTATGAACCGTCTCTCCAGCTGGTCGGCAATGTGCTGTCGGGCAGTCAGCTCCTCGTGGTTCTCGGCCGGCTGGGCCAGCAGCTGTAAAATTGGGACACGTTAGTGTTGCAGGGAAATGATGCCCAAGGGAACAGGAACTAGTCTGCAGACCAGCATGAGCCTGCAGCCAGTAGACTGTCCTCTTTGCAGGCAGGAGGGTTTGACTCCAGCTATGAGGTTTCCACCTGTCTTCCAGGGACAATGTTATATTTGACTGAACAGATATCAAAACCTCACTGATACTGGTACATGCGGCGAGGGCTTCCTTATGCTAAACCCTGCCCTCAGACATGAGACAGCTCCTTCCTCCAAGACGGTTTAGTCTGTCCAAGTGGGGAGACATGATAGGCTAAATAAGGTGGAGGACCATGTGCTAGTCTACCTGGTAAATAGGAAAGAGCCATGATTAACTTAAGCCCTGGCCACCTCAGCCTAGCAGCTGTCTGTCCATCCACAAAAGCCCTGTCAGAACCCTCACCCAAGAGATGGAAAGTGGTGTGGTCTTTCCTGGCTGTTAGCTCTATTCCCCAACTCAGTGCAAAGAGATTTATGCCAACCATGCCAACCTCCTCCTAGGTTCAGAGCGAGCACACTACTTCCAAGTGCTTTGAGCGTCTTTGTTGCAAAATTAAGTTCACATTTAAACCCTCTTGGTCAAGCCTGATAGTACCTTCCCATCCAGGGGAATTCAGCCTAGCTGTACTCTGAGGATCAGAGCTCCTGTATGCCTGGCATACTCTTTAGTGTTGTCTAGGAAAAATCCCTGTGATATAGTTTCAAAGGGTTCTCAGGCCTACTAACTTCTGAAAAGTAACTCCCTACAGGAACACACAGTTCTTCCATGAGTGCTGTTCCTCTGTTCTCAGTAGGGGAATAAAGGATATCTTGTCTTTAGGGAATGATATATCAGGAGCTAAAGCAACTGTTACCTTGCACTGGATGAAGGGCCGGAGGAGCACAAAGATAGGGATCCGTGTTCGTACGATAAAGTCGAGGAAATCCCACAGGGCCAGCCCTCCCACCTTCCGCAGTGCCATCTCTTTGACTTGCAGGCTCAGCCAGTACCACTGGCTGTCCAGTTGCCGTTCAAAGCAAACAAGGATCACCTTCAGGGCTACAGGGGAACACACATCAGCAAATGGCAGTCAGAGATGTTATCAGCATCCCTTACAAGCATTGAGGGAAGAAGAGGGGGGCCACGGTGGGCACAAACCTACCAGGCATGCATGCATGTACGTGCACATGCACACCCACACACCTCAGAGTCACAACTGTCCTTTCTATCAGTTTTCAAACACAGCAGGGAAGGAGGGCAAGCTTCTTATAATAAAGGCCTAGGGATCAGGACTGAGAGTCCCATTTCCTGAGAAATTTTCCTACTTCACACCTAAGTTCCTCTGTATTTTCTTGCTCTAAATTCTCCCTCCCTGAAGAGTTCTTTTGTCTTCCTGGAATTCAGATATTTTGAAAGCAGCTCAGGGGGAATACAGCCCTGTCTGATCAGACAACCTCAAAAATCTTGATCAAGCACATCCACACAAAGAGTCACCCTGTGAGCATAATAATGTTCAGGTTATTTATGGGGTAATGAAAAGAACCTTTCTAGCAGTGCAGCTGCATGAGTCATGGCCAAACTGTAATCTAAACAAAAACACGGTCCAGTAAGCCAGGGGCCGTAATTCACTAGAGCACTGCATTACAAATGGGATGAACAGTGATGAGGTTGAAAACAAAGCTCTATATTAGTGGGCAGCAACCAACAGTTAGCTCACAGGAGAGACAAGGGATCTCCCCCTTTCCATGCTGTCCTGGTCTGGCACAGGGGGACTGGGGAATTGTTGGGGGAAAGTTGACCACTCCATCTTTCTTGATGGGATGGTCAAGACATCTCAGCCATCACACATCTGTATTCAGGTTTGTCGGGGTGGGGTGGCTAAATCGGTGGTGAACTGCCATTTTTTCATTAGTGTTACCCCATTCCTCAGATATAGGCTGACAAAGACCTGAATATAAGTCTGCAGATAAATGCCCTCACAAAATCAAAAACAGGGAAGCTGTTTGAAGGAGCGAGAGCTTGGAGACAGAACTCTCCCCGTATAGACCCAATAACCTGCAGTGCTGCTGCCACCTCCAATTTGATTATTTTTTTATTTCCTTTTACCTGTGGGTCATATGTGAGAAAATATAGTATTACGTTGCAGCAGCATACAGTGAGCAGAGGGAATACCAGTCAGTAAGGAGTGTGTGTGCACAGGGCCAGCAGGCAGGCAGGCTGCATCACACTGCACCCTAGCTAGCCAGGGGCCAGTGAAGCTGTGATATTAGGGGCTGATAGTCTGACTTGCCTTTGGTGGCTTCACTGCTATATTTGGGCCATATGAAAACTGAGCAACTTCTACCTGTGCTGCAATCCCCTCCAGCTGCAGTGCAGACACTGCTCATGTTGCGATACATTCCAGAGGTACACTCTAGCCTGCCCCCTTGCTCAGGACAAGACCTAAAGCAGCTCAGAAGAGCTCAGTTAGCTCCTGCCTGAGATGGTTTTCTTTGGTGCTGTCTACAGTCTTGAACGCTCCATTTTATCTCTGTCTCTTCTCAGTGGTCAGCAGAAGCCATCACTCACCCAGGTAGGCAGCCTGGCTGGTGGACTCTGCGAGACCTTCCCGCCGCAGATCTTTCCCCGCATCCCCTGGGGTGGAGCAATGGGCAGGGGAGCTCTCCATCATAAAATTCTTGCTGCGGGAAGTGCTGATGATGCGAGGTGGCAGGAGGATATTGATAACAGTCTGGAGCAGCAGCAGGACCTCAGGCTGCTCCAGCCAGGGGCTGTCTGAGATGCATTGGGAGGGGAAAGAGAGAGAAAGATCAGGCTACATCCCATTATAGACACCCAAAAGATCCAGACCCTGCTCAGTTCCAAAATGGGGTGCAATCTCAAATGTCCCCTAAGCCAAAACTCCGTCCCCCACACCTTGTTATGCTGCTTATCCTCCTGCAAGCAAAGGCATAGTTTATTTTAGCACCAACACAAACACACACAAACACAGAGCTACACAGCACAAAGAAATGTCCCATTCAGTGGTCTTGTGATCTCATTTCCTTTCGACATTCCCCTCTCTCTGCACTCTTTGCTTTCATTTAGGGATTTACCAGTGATCACCCTCTATAGAAGAAAGCAAGGAGCAGGACTTCTGCCAGACAAGTGGCATGGATTGGGCAGACTGTGATCCACAGGGGCACAAAATTTCTGTGACCTCTGCTCCCCTCTGTAGCTTCTGCTACAACAGATTTGTCTTGCCCTGCACCCCAGTTTCAAAAGAAGGAGCACGTCTGTGTAAGACCTGACTCAAGAACCATGGCACAGTGAAACAAAGAGAAGAAACAACCACAACAACTTCTCCCAATGGGGCTCTTTTCAGTCTTGGACCCAAAGGGCACTTAGCTGACACACTGCCAGTGACAGAAAAAGAAATAAAAATAAAAAATCAACAGAGGGCAAGGAAAGTGCAAACATCAGTTGTCAGAAAAGGGGGAGAAAAATTCTTTTTGTTAAATTAGTCAGACCTTTGCTTCCAGATCCTACTGTGAGCACAAATGGAATCAGTAGGTTTAAAAGCATTCCTTCCCTTCTTTCCTGATTGGTGAATGGGGAGACGACATGGCTTAGGGGGAAATCTTCTTTCAAAGCCTGTGCAGTAATAATAAGAAAGGATTAAACGATTTCATCAGCAGATCACGCACACAAGTTACTGCAGGGAATGACGATCCCCTGGGCACCCTGTTTACACAGTACAACACCAGCATTGATTGAATTAGAAGCCCTGAGACCACTTAAGTCAGGAGTGAAAGGAATTCACAGAGTAACACAGGTGTCACCTGCTCTTGTCATAGCCAAGATGTAAGAAGCCCAGATTCCTAACTTATAGACCATTAACAAAATCAGATGTATCCCACGGGAGTCAGCTGAGTGTTAAACTTTGCACTGCTGTGAACGGTATCAGGAACTGACCCAGAATATGGGGAATTAAAAAAAAGAAACAGAGGAAGTTGCACAAATGACATCATCTAAATATTCTGCTGTCCAAACATGGAGGTTATTCCCAAACACGTTTTTTGTTGTGCCTCACTTTGTGCTGCCCAATCGTCCTCCTAATGCAAAGAATGAACTCCTGAAAATAAACAAAATGCATGTTTACTTCTTGACACATAGTCAAGCCTAAACTGAAAGGTCTTTCATCTTCTTTAGAAGAAGGTAATACAGTTGACTGTCACTAGAACCTCTGCTCATTTACAACCTTCCGGTTGCTACAAACTTAGCTGTGAAATGCAACTGAATCTTGCAACCCCTCAAGCTCACAGACCTGGGCTGAGAACTTCCAGGAGAAGATGCTTTCTGATGGGTGTGAAGTACTTCTGTTTCATATCCTGCTGGAAATATTTTTCTCACATGTTTGGTTTTCTTTACATTTAAAGCCCATGAATGAGTGAACAGGGAGAAGAGGATAACAAAAGTAAAAACTCCCAATACTTTAAAAAAAATATTAATTTGGCATCTAGTTTTAAAAAAGACAAAAGATTTCAGAGAAGGTGAAGGTGGCCCTTTTTTTGCTTTTGATTAAAGAACCATTACCTCAGAGCTGGAAGAAATCTGTCCTCATTCTGTGTCAGTTGGTACCAAAACCAAAACTAAGAGACAGCACTGTGTTTTGGTTCCTATAAGCCTTCCTTCCCAAGCTGCCCTGTTCTCAGAAATACCTGCTGAAGTATTAAACTGGATGTGCCAATGCATATTTAAATGCAAGTTGGAGCTAGATTAGGAAATTTGACCCTTCTTTGGTCACCATTCTGTCTGATTTCATGCCAATGGGGAGGGAAAGGGATACCAGAGGCAGAAAGACTCTGTAATAATTATGGCACTGCTATGAGAAAGGAATAGTGATGAAATTCTCCAAAAAGTCCAGGATGGGTTTTTTTATTCTGGACAACAAGGATGCTATTGAGTCAGCAGCTGAAAGGGCAAGTTGCACTGTTTTTTTGAGCTGGCACACTGTGTGACCATCTCAGGTAAGAGGAGAAGAGCACAAACTCCACTCTCAGTTGCACACGTGGTCCCACAGGAAAAAAGGTAGGGTTGCATGGATGTGACCCATGGCAGAGCCCATCTGCCTGTGGCAGGAGGCTTATGCTAACTCCTTAGATCCTGCAGAGAATCCTAACGTTCTTGTCAGAGCCTTATACAGCATCAATCAGCCAAACTCCCTGGACCAACAGCAGTGTTAAGCTGATGGATGCTTGCTGTGGACTTGGCCCCAACAGGTGAGTTCTGAGCTTGAGTTCAAGGCTTCAAAAGAAGGGAGAATGTTGTTTCTCTTTCATTTTTGGTGTATGTTCCACAGTTTTTGCCCAGCTTTTGCAGAAAGAAAACAGAGCACCCATGAGTTGGTGTCTCAACTAGAAGCTATAACAGGCCTGGCCACAGGCCAGGGCAGACACACCTGTATCTGCAATGCTACAAGCCGGACAACAGCTGTGCTGAAGGGCAGAGGTGGCGAGAGATAAGGGCTGAGATGAAGAAGGGGTAATCCGTCAGCCACACTGGAGGGTCCTACCACTCCCATCACCTGCAATACAAACAGAGCACATCACCACAACTGACTGCTTACAGTTTCATCCATGCCATATCCTCCAACATCAGTGAAATGGAGGCGCCTTTCATCGAGCACTGAGTTAGGGTGGATCTAGGAGAACCAGCCCCCCCAGTGGTCCTTGAGGGAGCTGGGGCTAGTGGGGAGAAGGAGCTCTAGCAGGGAAAGGGAGGGGAGAAGGGGGAACCAGCAAGGATGGGAGGAGTGCACGGGTAACCTGGTACATTTATAAATGTACCCAGTACCAGCCTTGAATGACCAGCACTGGACTGGTGGAACAGTTAAGAGTTGGAGGATATGTCATGTAATGACTGTAACAAATAAAAATATGTCATCAAAGCAAAAAGTCTGCATTGAAACTGGACATCTTTTCCCTTCTCTTGCTGATCTACTTGAAAAATAATGTCCTAAGTCTGACCCAAGCCGGGTTTTGTACAATGTTCAGATTCCTCTCAAACACAGTCTGTGCTTAGGAGTTATTAAGTATGATTCTTCTCACCTGACCTGAAGCAGAGTCACATGAATGTGACTCCTTGAAATATCAGCACAAGAAAATAGCACTTCTAGTGGGAGTTATCTGAACTGTTTAGGATGTGTCCCTCAGGAGGAATTAAATCACAGGCCTGCATAGGCCTGTTTCTCTTCATGACTAGACACATCTAGATGACAGGAATGGGTAGACCTGGCAGACACGGAAGCTTAGGGGAGATGAACGCACTCTTCTTTTTCCAAATTTAGCCTGGGGAAAAACGCAATAACCAAAAAAACAAAGGACAATTTAGAAAGAGAAGAGGCTGAGCCCTTTCTTTGTATCACTACGGATTATCATTTAGACATTTCCCTGCTTTCCTGTCTGATCCGGTTTTGGGTTTTGTGGTTCAACTGGTCTACACATGATACAGCATGCAGTCAGGGGTTCTCCCACAGCTCACAGTGGCTATAGTTCTGGCAGCTAAGAGTAAAATACTCTTGACAGTAAGAGTACATCTTTTCCTGGTAGCTCTCCCTGGTGTTCCCAGGCACCTGAATGTAAGCATGATGATTGCATTTCAGCACTGCAGAGCTTTCTGCTATTTTTAGAGCACTGGCTAATTCTCAATGCAGGCCCTCTGGAGAGCTTGCTGGCGTGAATCACCCTGCCATGCCTGCTTGCCAAACTGCAACTCCATTCTAAACTTGTACTTGAACTAACTCTGTAGCAGCCTCCCTGTGTAGCAACCCTAAGTAGTCTGAGGGCCCAGATTTGCAGTACCTCCTGTAGCTACCTCTGCTTGATAAGGGAAGAAGTCTTACAGACTCTGACAGGTTGGAGCTTCCCTGCCCTTGCAGCAATGAGTGCTGAATGGGCTTGAAGGACAGGAACCTGGCAAAAACTGATATTGCATTTTAGTGATGATCGTTATTTTTAAAGCCTCTCAGAGCACTGGTGAACCCTGAGAGATTTTTGTAAGCACTAGAAAAAGTGACAACATTTACGTTCTAAGGAGAAAATGTTATAAAATCCAAGAACAATAAAAATGCTAGTGCAGTCTTTTGCCCCTTATTTGTATTTTTTTCCACATGGAATGAAAGCATGCATGATTGTCCAAATGGCTGGAGTTTGGAGGGTTTTCTCCCTACCAAATGGAGGGTTTTCCCTCCCTCAGTGTAACACCTGCAGAAACACCACAGTCTATCAGTGAATGACCAGACAGACTCCATCTGTATCATGTCTCTGTTGTAACACACTTAGGAGCATAAATTCTACTAAGAGTGGGATCTGAACATTGTACAGTGCAAACCTGTACTAGATCAAGCCAGGGACATTGCAAACAGTGAAGTGAATCCACCCATGTAAACCCTTCTAACTAGCCAACACCTGTTGGCCTCTGACCGAGCCATCAGGGTCCTTCCCCACTGGAGACGGTAGGTATCCCCAGTGCCACCCTCTCCCCGTCTCTACCAGGTGTGTGCAGTCTCCACCACCCCACTCTCCAACTTGCAGCCCTCAGCTCTCAGCTCAATCTGGCAAAGGTGGATCTTCAAAGTGGTGCGTGGGAAGCAACGGAAATAAATCGCTTGACCACCACTACCGGTGTATCTCCCCATGCACCACTTCAAAAATGAACCTTGCTGTCTCTAGTGTCACTTGCGAAGTCCCCTCGTGGGGGGGAGGGGGGACAGGTAAAAATGACAGGAATGGGAATGAACTGTCATCTTCAGTCCAGAGAAGTCAACAGCAGGGGGAGGTTTAGCAAAGGTTCACGGGGTTGCCGCTCGGCTACTCACCAGATTGACACACACATTGATCAGAGACCTAAGGTGAGGCAGGAAGGATATGATTGGCTGCCTCTGAAGTGTCAAACAAACCCCTTCAATCAAATTGCTGGCAGGCTCCCACTCAACCTGGCGCCTGCAATACAACAGTAGGTGCCGTTAGCCGCAGGCCTCCTGCCCCCCACCAGACGCTCTTAAACATGGTGACCGACACACAGTGACGCCCACAGAGGAAACGTGTCAGACAGCAACGACGTCCAAGATGAGCACAAAGTGGGCAACAGAGAAAAGGTTTTACCCGCGCAGCTCAGGAAAGCACAGAGCCACAGAGCACACTGGGCGTTTGAGAGAGATGAGAAACGTAGAAGAGGGGTCTGCACTAGCAACACGAGTCCCCTCACAGCAGCTGCGGTGGACGAGCTGTGTTTCACTCCCTAACGCTTCCCTCTGACACACTGAATGAAAGGGAGCCACCAGGCAGCTCTCTCGGGTGTGCCGGTGTGGGGAAAAGGCCTGCTGTGCCGTGCTCCCAGCTGAGAGTGGCTCCTCTGTCTCTTGTGCCTTGTGGGTGTTCTCCCTGAAGGGAACAAAGCCCATCAGCTGTGAGTGCCCCCTGGAAGCTGCTTTGCAGTCTAGTCTGCTCTGCCAGAGTGACTCCCAGTCACAGTCTGCCCTAAACTTAAACTGGCTCAGCAGTACAGTCTTTACCTTCCTCACCCTGTGCACGAGAGCTGATTCATTCCCTACCAGCATCAAAGTCCTTCATTCCAGGATCCTTTCTTCCCTGACACTTTGCTTTTTTCAGCAAAACAGCTTTTAGGGCTTGTGGCAGGTACTGAATGGAGTCCTTCCTAATCATAAGCAGACACAGCATACGTAACATCAAAAGTGGTTCACACCCTCCATCTCAGGGCCTGACTCTTTGCACTATGTATAATTCTCAAGCCAGCATCTGACTGTGCACTTACTGGGACAGAAGGACAGACAAAGCTTGGATAACTTGTTAGCTCAAGACAATATCCTAGCCAAGCTCCTCAGTGGACTTCTTAGAGACACATGGGGGATCAAGTGTTCACTACTTAAGTTCTTATGCATCCCCTGTTTCTAAATCTCTAGAGTAGTAGTTTGTTCTTGTATTTTCTTACACACATACTACTCCCATCAGATGCTGGTTTCAGAGTGGGGCGTGCACAGGAGGCAGTGTGTAAGATTCTGATGTAAGGACCCCAATGGATGGCTCCTGGGGTCTGACACCCAGCCTCATCTCTAAGAGAATTCTTGGCCCAATGATGTTTAAATGTAGTTGCTGCATTTGGTCCAGTGGCTTTGCTGTCTCTATTCCTTTGTGTACAGAAGAGCAATTTCAGCCAGGCATAGGTACAGGCAACAGACAGAGAGAATATGAAGTGAATTTGAATTTATGAGCATTCATTCAGCTTACACAAAGAGGAAAGATCTTCAGGAACAGGAAGACCACTAAGCTGCCTTTGAGGCAGGAGAAAGTATGAGCGAGAGAAGAAAGAATGAGTGAGAAGCAGGCAAGACATGGCAAAGAATCAAACCAACAGGAAGGAGAAGAGTCAAAATTTCTGCCTCTAAATTCCCTACAAGAGCAGGAGTTTCTTGAAGTGAATTGTTAGCCAAAGGAAAGTGATAGATAGTGATGTCAGAAAGAAGAGATCACCTCCCTGTCATTTGCTCCATCTTAGCTGGGTACCTATGATTCCCACTGGGACCTAAAGTTTTGTGTTTGAGTCCTACATTCTCATGTTCTCTAACATTCTTTGACTTCTCAGCTGAGACTGCCAACAGTGACTGATTCAAGCAGTTGAGGACATATGCCCATGAGGGTGACTGAGATCAATGACTCTTTTTACTCAGATCACTCAAAAATCCACAGGACTGAGAGATTTTATACTACCCAGACTGGATTTGTATCCCTGCCTCTGAGGTAGGAGTGCTCCATGTTGGATACTTCTTGAAGCTGCCAAAGCCAGTACCATAAAGCTGCTGTGTGATGCATCAGACTTTCACTAGCCACTGACTAGATGCAATCAGTGCAGTTCTGTTCCCTTTACTAAGGAGCATTCAGAAGCTACTGCATAGCTCTAGACTATTTTTATCTTTACAGAGAACTTAACAGTATTTTCATGAGAAGGCATGCGAAAAATACCCTTACTACAGTTTAACTTTCCATTAAAAAATACAATTAATCTCCTCAACTCACAGCTGAAATTAATAAAGAGGGTGAGGTGTTACAAATCTGAAGACTTATTTTGGAGAAAGAAAAATGAGATTTATGGAACTTCCTTCTATATTTCTTAATAACCATGCACTTCTCTTGCTACCAGAAGACACAACAAAAATGTCAACATAAATGCACACTTACAGAGATAAAAACATCTGTTCATTTTCTGATATGTTGTAAAGTTTGTTCACTGCAACATGACAGTTTTAGTTAGATGACATACCCACACTTCAAGGCTTGCAACATCAGAAATGGACCCCAGAGGGTTTCTGTCATACCTGCTCACCTCAAAGTAGGCATCTTGTGAATTTTATTGAACATACGATCCAATCTCTTTAAGATGAGGATAAGGGCAGGTCTCACCGCCTCGGCTGTCCAGTCAGTGATGGGCAGCATCTCCATGATGTAGCGCCGGAGACCACGGCTTTCCATCGTCTGCGTGTCATAAGGTGCCAGTTTCAGCAGGGAATGTGCAATTTCTGCCAATCTAAAACCAGGGTTTGTTAAGAGAAAAATCAAATACAGCTTGCACTTCTCCACACATGCCAATGAACTCACAGATAAATTTTCAGCAGCCTAGTAAAACGAAAAAGATGGGAATCACAGATTTGTGTAGCTAAAAACAAAGCACCTGAGCTGTTGGTAAGATTACAGCATTGCAAATGCCTGTGAAACACAGACCTAACATCACTTGTATGTCAATTAATGAGTGATTTGGTTTGGTTTTTTGCTTTTTTTTTTCAGTGTCACCACTTTAACAGGTCTCACTGTGTAGTTTTCAGGTTAAAATTTAAAAATAATGTGCCGTCCCACAGGTTTACACAACATGTACTTTGTATGATTACTCCCTGCAGCTCTAAGTTGTTTCTCCTAACACCTCTACAGATTGTGTTGCTGTTGCTTCTTCTAACCTTCCCAGATGGCCTTGCGGGTGGCATTTTCTGTATTGACTGTGAAATACCACAGCAACATTTAACTTACACTTGCAGTTTGATAAAGACCTACTGAAATACTTGAATATTTGTGATAGACAAAGATAAGTAATAAAGCTACATCTACTTATAAAAGGGATAGAAACCTTTATACTTCTTGAAACATCAACAGACTTTGTAGTAGACAATTACAGTACAATCTTATTCATATTGTGGGGGCTTCTTCTGAAATGCCTTCAACTAATGGAACTTATTTCTATTCTCTTTAAAATCTGTCTAGCAATATCAAGGGCAATGAGTTCTTCAGATTACCCGAAAGGGCGATATAAAAGTGTTTCTTTATCCACTATTTCTTTATTATTACTTTTCACAACTACTTTGTCCTACTATGGAGCAGGTCTATTTTCTTAAACATTGTGAAATTTAAATTATTGTATAATTATACTTCTTTCTGGCAATACAATAGCAGCGACACATAATGGTATAAGGAAAACTTCCTTATGCAATATAAAGTGCAAAATCCATCTCATCCAACTTGAGACATCAATCTCAATTAATTGTCTAGCTCCGTTCACACAGAAATAAGCAACCTAGGAAATTCTTACCTTCTGCAATACTGGGATAAACAGCTCATTGGATGTGTGTCTCCCTTTTCATTGGGTCCAAAAAGATCTTTATGACTTTTGCAGACTAAACATTTAACTTTTAAATGGCTAAAACTCGGTGAGATTAATCCTGTCTGAAGTGACTAGCATATTATCTTGTTTTCTGAAGTCTCTGAAATTACATTTGTCAGCCTCCCGAGACCATGGCTGTCACATCACATTCTGGTAAATCGGCTCTCTACTTAGAAATAAGGTTTTTTTTTCCTACAGTGGTTAAATCCTGTCAGTCCTTTAACTGATAATTATGAAATGAATTTATGTAAGAATCAAGAGGATGTTCGCTTTTATTTAGGGCTAACCATGAAAAAGCAGTTCAGGTTCCAACCCCAGTAAAGCAGTTATTTCTAGCACCTTCCAGGAGGCATAAGAGAACAAGAGCACAACTCATTACCTTCTGCAAACCAGTCCCTTAGTTTTGCTGCCATAACCTTTGACCATGAAACACCTTTCCTCTTGAAAGAATGCAGTATTTCCCAGCTACTACTGTGTACTGTGACTGCTTCATGGAAATCTGCTCACAAGAAAGTATCTTTCCAGAACATATACCAGGAACACTTTCTGTACATATGGATTTAAATTTGTTAAATTTGTCTTTTAAGAGAGGGACATAAAATAGTTTAAGAATCATTAAACTTAATTACTCGGGAATATAAAACCTGCAGAAATGAAGTTCCCCCATTTCTGTTAAACTGCAATACCCCTGGGTAGTACACTAGAGTATTCTTATGTGGCATACAAATGTAAGACTAGGATAGTAAAAAGAAGCCAGCCCTTTACTGCACTAAATAAAGTTCCTTCATCAGACACATGTTCCTCACTCCCACTGAAATCATACAAAAACACCCAACATGTCTAACCAAGAACATAATCTGCCCTGAGAATCTCACCTTTGTTTCTAACAGATTAAAGTTCTTATCTCGGACTTCTACTGCTAAGAGTCATGTAGTTTGTAATGCAGCTAAATAGATGTATTGATTTCTGAGGCTTGTGTCCCTTGGAAAAAATGTAAAGGTGGCACTGAAAAAGCAGCCATGTCCGTCAGGCTTTCACATTGTTTGCAGACAAGCACTATATATAAGGATGACACACATCTGTGGAAACAGAATTCTCTTGCTGAAAATTACCCTCTAAATTATTAAACATTTGCCGGAAGGGGGAGAACAGCAACATTCAATTGATATGCAAACATACAAACCAAACAAAAAACCACCTCCCAACTCCCAAAGGAATTCAGAGCATTTGTTAAACAAGACCTCAAATAATGTCAAACACAATTTTGTGTTCTATAGTGACAGCTTGAATCCAAAGATCTCTAATTGTGACAGAATCTGCCAGCTAAGGGGCTTTGCCATTTTTTGCAGAGCATGCATGTAAAAGGTAGAAGAGCTTTTACAGGATTTTCTTTGGTCCATGTGCAGGAACAGAGCTGTTTCAGTGCATTGCTAGGATTTGTCACCCTTCATCTTCCTTTACAGGCTATTCCTGAGGAAAAATTATAGCACTCAAAGAAATAATTCACAGGCAGAATGGCCTCTCAGGGTTCAGGGAGCAAAACAAATTATTGTTGAGGTGGTTCTGATTGACTTTTGAGGCAAGTCTGAAACAGCTTAAGGTATCTTTGCTATCTTTCCTATTTACTTTGATACTCTACTGAGCACTGGCTGAGGCCATAAAAAAATGTCTCTTGGTATTTAGATATCTGAAGTGCTAATTGTCCAATTGCTTGGACAATAGGCCCAAGCCAGAGCTGACCTATAGATGAATCCTGTATATTTTATAACTGATAACCATTATGTTAGTAAGTATTGTACTAAGTTATAACAACCCACTTATGTTGATGTAAAAAGTGCTAAAGCATTGAAATACTGAAGCCTGAACAACAGGCCCTAAGCTGAAGCTGCTAACTTAGTATGTATTGATTAACAAAGTATGTAAGCTCACTAGTAAAAGATGCAGCTTAGACAGAGTATAATCAGTAGTGAGAATGAAAAGCTGAGAGAATGTATCCAGCTTCCCTTGTTTAGACTTGTTCAAGGCTGAGAACCCACGTATTTGGCTTTGTTAGAAACTCTCTTGGTCTCCCTGCCCCAAGCCCTGGCCAGGCTTTGGGTGGAATCCAACAGGAGAATGAAACTAGAAATTTTCCACTCAAAACAAAGGTGCCAGCTATTCTGGCTTGTCGATATCTGGTATATAAGGCTGGACCTGCTCACAGCGACTTTGGGTGCCTCACCTATGGGTGGATGCACTGCATAGGATTTCCCACCTGCCGGGACAGGCTCCCCAAACCCTCGCTGTAACCGGGGCTGCCCAGCCACTGCGGGGCTGGGTGATGGGAACGTATGCAAGTGGTGATGGATCTTTCTTAATCACTATTGTCTCTCTCGTGTAGTAATGATTTGATGCATTACCCTGTATTTTCCTATTTGTTGCTTTAGGTGTGTTATTGTGCCTTTTCTTACTGCATGTTTTCTGTATTACACGGTTACATTGGTTATCGCTAGTAAAAGACACCTACTTTTTTCACTCTGGTGTCTGAGTTTAATTGGCATCCTTAATCAGCGAAACAATATTCTGTATTCAAAGAATGATCTTGAAGTATTTCTTTGTCTCATAAAAGAATACAGGTCTTCCTGTGACCCTCCTGCCAAGCAATACACTAGGACCACCTCATATTAATCCCAGTTTTCCTTCTGACAAGTGCCAGTCAGAGCAGTGATAACCATCTTACCATGAAACAACTCTAATGAATTTATGTTTCCTGAGGGAATACTATGTAAGAAAGGGGTTTCTGCTGAAAATTAATGAAAAACTGACAACAGAATCAGGTCCGTTCCCTCTTATCCCAGTTTTTGTTGTCTTTTACAGCTGGACAAACTTTTCAGTAGCAACTTAAGCTATTTTATGTTTACCCTGAACAGCACAGAGAAGAGAATCAGATCCAAAGTGCTTAGAAGGCCCTACTCCCAACTTCTTCTAGGTGAGCACCACATGAAACAGTTTGCAGTGAGCATCCAAACAGCAAGCTGGGCTCAGTGCTGCACCTTAAATAAAAGACTTGTGTGCCTGCTGTAGCACATGTTGAGGTGGTGGTCCTGTAAATGCCTTCTGTCCTATCCTCCCCCATATTTCAGGCATTTGTGCAATACAGTGCAGTGGTTGCTCTGCCTTTCTTGCTTGTTAGCAGCTGGTTCTTGATGCACTGTGTCACAGGAGAGGATAAAAGTAATTTCAGCCAGCTAGGCAGCTTCCCTACCCCTTGCCCTGCAGAGGCAGCCTTATCTGCTCCTCACTGCAACATACTCTGATGTATCAGATGGGCTTGTGTGGAGCTACTTCATCCACTGGAGATGGCGGTCTGAATGATACCAGAGCAAATCATATGAAACCTTCCTCATACACAAGTAGCGTCAGGTACAATCTGAGGAACATCCAAAACGAGATCTGCTTATTTCAGATGGCAACATGCAACTACACTGCCAAAAAGTGTTTCTGTCTGCTATTATGAAAAATTGAGAGCTAAAAGAAAGGAATCCCCTTGAAATGAACAAGTAAAAGCAGAATTCCTGTGGAATACCTCATGTGGGACTTCACGTCCAGCAGCTCCAGAGAAGTCACTCGGGGCTCACCAGCCAGATTCTGCAAAATCTTCAGTCTTGGTCCACAGTGCTTGTAAAACTCTGTGCAAATATTCAACAGTGACTCCCGCGGTCTCCTGAACTCCTCTCTGGCAATTCGTTCATCCAGCTCCTCTCGGGGAAGACCCTGCCCCTCCTCCAGTAAGTGGAGGTTCTCCCTGGAGGATTTAAAATGAGAAAAAGCAGGAAGCGTTATAGGCAGTGGAACAGTAGGCACATATTATAACAACCTCTCCAACTTGTTTTTGCAACAGATGATTTCTGCTGCAATTGGAAAGAAAGATAGTTGCATCTGAAAAAAAAAAAAAAAAAAAAAAAAAAAAGTTTTGTTAAAAATGTAAATAATTCCTGTATGAACTATCCTTTGCTACCCTCCCTTGAAAAAAGGCTGCCTGTCAGAGCAGCAGTGGGTGGGACCCATGGGGTGAGCCTGGAAACTGCTGGGGAACGTGTCAGGGAAGACTAGGCAAAGATTTTACTGTACCTGATAAAGTGTAGTTTGGCTCCCTGTTCTGGGTACCTGGAGAAACAGAAACAATGCAGATGTAAACAGCAACTTAGTGGTGCCTAAAACTGTGCCTTTCTGAAAGAAGGCGACACTGGTCTAGTGTAGAGGTATACTCGCCATGGACAGGATGGTATCTTGTGTCACTGGAACAATGGCTACACACAGTTAGTGACCACATTGAATAGCCTTTACCTCCCAACTGGCAGCAAAGAACAGATTCCTATTGGTATTGCCCTTGTAATGAAAGGAAAAATTCAGGTTTAAAAGCCATAGGCCTCTTTAAAGCAATTTCTCTTCCGTAGTGAAAACCAGAGCTCATCTAGTGGAAGGAATATCTCAGCATGTTTTTTTGAAGTTATTGTAATTTTCTCTTGCCATTTCTTGTTGAGAAAGCATTAACAAACCCTGCACCACTTGGCTAACGTGTCTAAGGCTGGAACAGTGATCATTCCACCATCATGAGACTCCTGCTGTTGCTAGCAGATGTCTGTTGCAATGATAACACAACAGAAGAAACAAGGGCAGGAAACCTGGAGCAGTGCAAAAATATTTTGGATCAGCGACTGAACATTTGACAACAAGAAAGATCTGGAAATGTAAACCAAGATGTCCGAGTCACATAGTATCAGGAGTCTTTACATTGCCTGTCAGCAGATACATATTAACTGCTGTCCAAAATCAGCAGACAAACCATAAAGCACTACTTTCCATTACACCTTATTTTTCCTTAGACTAGGCAACTTTGCAATAGAAGTAAATCCACTTCAGACTTGAGCATGAAGGGGTTTATCTGCTTCTCAGATCCAGGACCGAAAGTCAAAGCTGTGTTTCATCCATGCCTGAATAAGTCTTAAAGAATAACAGGTTGATTCCAGGAGTTACCAACCAAGGTGTGTACACTACACATCTATAAATTGACATGACAGCACTTTGATGATCCATGCAGAGAGTGATTTCTATTCCCTTCGATACAAAGAAATACGGGGACTAACTCAGAAAGCATGTCTTGGCAGAAGGCTGTTCCTGATTTACAGTTCTATACAGCCCATGGTATTGTACTAGACCAGTGGTTCTCAACCTGTGGTACACAGACCCCTGGGGGCCGTGTCATCACAGGGGGTCCCCAAAGGTTTAAAGCAGGGGTGGAAGAGTGGCGATGCTATTATTTTAAATTTATATGGAATCATTGCAATAAAAATATTATAATAGGAGTGTGTGCATTAACAGATTATTTCCCCTTCTCTCCAAATTTGAAGACCCTTCATGAGAAAATTGAAATAAATATTTGATGTGGTCTAGTGCTTTAAATCTTGAGTTAAGTCTTGGTGGTCTGTGGCCACAAAAGGTATTTGAAGAGGGTCCATGGGGAAGGACCCCTGTACTATTGGCTGTGCATGGATTTACTATCAGCTGTTAGAGACAAAAGAGAAATCCTGAGGAAATACTCTGCTTTGGAAGAACAGCTATCCCAGCTTTTGCTAGGGGAGAATTCCCTTTCCAGGTCAGCAAAAACATTCAGATTTTAAGCACAGTAAGGCATATCCTGGCCAGGAGAAGCAGGGCTACCTGGAGGAGTAATCAGTACTTCAAAGAAAACCTTCATAATCCCAAATGCTTGAGGGTGTATTTTGTAACAAGATTTCTTAAACCCTTGCTCTGTGACTAAATTATCCAGTGGCCTTGTCTAATTTGCAGCAGCCTAATTGGAATGGCCATTATGGCTAAGGAGCAGTATTACAGTCTCTTTCCTTATTTCCATCTTCTGTGTGAAGTTTTTTTTTGTGGGAGTTTTATGGGGTTTTTTTTAACAACAAAAATATTCCCAGTCATTCTTCCCTTTCTCTCAGATTCTCTGCCACTCACTCCTTTGCTATCTGTCACTGCAAAAAACAAAACAAACAAACCAGCCCAGACCAATGTGGAGATAAAGATGATAAAGACCATCAGAAAAGTAAAAGTAAATAGGGAAGGGAAGAAAGAAACCTGGAGGAGGTGCCAGTTTCTGCAAATCTCAACTGACATACAGTCTGAGCTTGTACTGCTGTTCAGTCTCTCAGATCAAGGCCAGAAGGATCCAACCCTTCCGCTGTACAAGCATGCTCTGCCCTGTGGTTGCTTTGACAGGAGACTCAGAAAGAAGCAAAGCAGAGAACTGAGGCACATAATTGCTTTGTCAGTATACTTCTAGAGTGAGAAAGCGAAACAAAGAAAAAGACATTTAGGATGGGTGTCCTCCATTTTTGCTATCATGGTCTTCTATTTAGTCACATGGTTCTAGTCTTGGGGATTTCGGTTACTGTCAGAAATGCAGTTCTGGGCTATATACTCTTTATCTGAATGTCTTCTCTCACAGTACATAGAGCACTTTCTCAGACAGCAATGAGATGTTACCTTATTAAAAAAAAAAAAATCTATTCAGAAAAATGAGAAAGAAAGAGAGAGAGAAAGAGAGCGAGAAAGAGAAAGAGCAAAACAAAGAAAGAAAGAGCGAAAGAGAGAAAGAGCGAAAGAGCGAAAGAAAGAGAGAAAGAGCGAAAGAGCGAAAGAAAGAGAGAAAGAGCGAAAGAGCGAAAGAGCGAAAGAGCGAAAGAAAGAGCGAAAGAAAGAGCGAAAGAAAGAAAGAAAGAAAGAAAGAAAGAAAGAAAGAAAGAAAGAAAGAAAGAAAGAAAGAAAGAAAGAAAGAAAGAAAGAAAGAAAGAAAGAAAGAAAAAGCCCGCTGACTTACCTGGTGTTCACACCTGCTGACATGGTGTGGTTTGCTGTTGTGGTTCCTTTATGGCCTTGGTCACATCGACTCATCTGTGGGGCTGTCATAGGCCTGGCAATGGGAAGGTGAATAGCACACTAAAGACTAAATCTAACAGGCGCACTCAAATTCTGCTTGTGATCTGGTGAAATTTGGCACTAATTTTACCATGTCTAAAACTCAACCATTATTCAAGCTAAGCTGCATAGCGTGACCTCCTGTGCATTCCCTCTCCCCACACTGATAACCAAATGCCAGCTCAGACCTTTGCACCGTGTGGGTTACCTGGTGAGCACTTCTACACTGTACAAGAGGGCCTGCAGGGACGTGGCAAGGGCAGCCATAGCAGCAATCTCCTCACGAGCTGCTGTCACGGTCTCCGCTTGAGAGGTTTGTCGCTTCAGTTTCTGCAAGTAACAGGGAACCAGTGCTTCCAAGACCATCAGCATCTGGAGACTGGAAAAATAACCAATACTTTGTCTGGTTTATTTTGTCAGTCCTGAAACTCATATCAAGCAGAGGCTTAAGTTTCTATCTGAGGACCCTTGGATGTCTCACAAGCAATTTCATTGCTTCTCACTAGATAAGCAGGCCAAAAAACCTCTTGGATCAGGGACTTCAGGGAAAACTATCTGATGCATGAAACAATAATAATAAAAACGACCTGAACTTCTGGGTATCTTCTGAATATGGCATCCATTTGCAGAAATTGACTTTCCCTTCCAAAGACTCATTCTTCTCTAGTTCCCTCTTGGAAACCAAACTTTTTGCTTTAGCAGCTTACCTCCCCTCTCTGTCTTCCTGGTTTTTTCCAGCTGTCTTTTTCTCCCCCTCCACTGCTTCTCTGACAACAGAAACCTGCAGGAGACAGTGTGATCCCCACTTACAGTTTAGGTGTTGCTACTCAGGCTGCCATCTAACTTAATGCTGCAGCTGTCAGGATTTGGTGCCCTAGAAAAGCTCTCAACACAGGGAGAGGATGGGCCTCACAAGAAGCCCTGTTCTTGGAATGCATTCCTATATCCTCTGCCTCCATTTGTCAGCCTTGCTCAGCCTTGCTTTTGCATGCCATGTGCAGCTTTTATGCCTTTTCTGACTCTGCACAAACCAAGAAAACAGATTAGCACCTTCTGAATGATTCAGGAGCATAGGCCACCACTGTCACACACAGCTTGATGGCTTCACTGATTGAAAAGGTCAAGTCTTCATTCCCATAGCAGAAGTCTGCAGGAGTAAAGCAATATGAGAAGACTATCACACAAACATACTGAATATGAAAGGAACTAACACACTCTTTACTTTTTCCCCTCTTCAGTTGGCTGCTTCTCATCTTAATAATACCTGATAGACTCAGTTTTTGACAAAAATCTGTCTATATAAAGGAAACGTGCTGCAGTCCCACTTGCACCCTCCTGTCCAAGAACTCAGTAGGTGAGAAACAGTTCTCAGAAGGTCATATCATCGCTGAACATAAGGCCTACAGCTGCTGCTGGAGTCCCATTTCATACATCACCCATCACAAGCAAAATCTTAAACTCATACATGACAAACACACATGTCAACTTAATGACAATTTTTATGCTCCCTCGCTTTTTCCTAGATGTTTCCACTGCACTAAAAATGATGCTGATACACCAGTGATGGCAGAAGACAGTTTACGTATAAAAAAATCAAGCCCATTCTATACTGGTAGCCACATGGGCACAAAAGTGAGTCTCGTTTGCTAGTGATTTGGGAAAAAAATTTCAAAAGCATTTAAGTCCCATATTACAAATATTATGGTGGATATAATTAGTGCCAAGCATCAAGAAACTTGAAGTATTCAAATAATAATATTTGTAATACAACTGTAGTCCCATTTATAGAAGTTACTTTGGTATACAGGAGCCCAAAGTTAAGGGCCCAAAGCGTGTAAATCACTTCAAACAACAGAAATCCAAAGACAATTCTGATCTTCAGGTGGAAAATACCAGGCACAGAACTTGGAAATTTTCAGATATGTCTTTGAATAACCCTCCACAGAAAATACGAAGATTTTATATAAATGCTTACTGCAGTCTACAAAGAAGAAGAAATATCTTCCATTTCTGTACCATTTTATACTATAACTTGTGATATAATTGTGCAGAATTGTAAAATCCCAGTACGCAACAAAGCTTTAACTGTAAGGCTAGACAGGCTTCACAGTTCATCAAAATAAGTATGGTTTAAGGGAAGTGCAAATTTGGAAAACAAGTTGAAGATCCTTATAAAAATCAGCAAAATATACTTCCCTGCAAATCACAACTCAGACTAATTCTTAAATGCTGCATTGCATGGATAAATATCAAGAGACAGAGTGTCCTGGATACATCATACAGCCATATATATTCTGATTTGTGATAAACCAACATCCCCCTACAACTCAGCACTACTGAATGTCTGAATGGCATCCATCATTTTCTAGTCATAGCCTGCCCACAGGAGAGTATGCCTTTGTTTCCTGCCCACATGGAGCAGAGGAATTGACACTGATCTTGTCAGCATGATGCAGTTTATTAGGCATCTTTATTCTTCACCCACACATGATAAAATTCAAAATGCCAGGGGCTAGTCTCAGACTAGCAGGCTCAAGGCAGAAAAAGTAGCTTTGGAATAAAATAAATTAATGATTTCCCTCCTGCAGAAAATACCGAAAGGATGGTGCTGATAAAGCCAATCTTAAAAGCCTTGTGAGGCATAAGAAACAGATATGACTGCATTCTGGGAGAAGAAAAGGGCCCTGAACAAATCATGCTGTATCACAGCATGTTGAATAAATAAACAACAAACCAGAATTACGAAATAAAGAGTGTTTTGCTGTTACCTAATGACTTGAGAGGCTTTTCTGCTTTCACCAACTCTAAGATGTCCAAAATGTCTGGAGTATCTCCCTCTAAAGACTGCAGCAGGTCAAACAGGCACTGAGCTGACACTCCTTTGCTGGTTCCATTGTTTGAAGCATCCTGTTTCAACAACAGACATTGGTGGTTGATTTTCTGAGGGCCTGTGAGCATCCCAGGAATTTTTATCTGGAGGTGTGGGCAACCTTTTGTTTTGACAAAGGGCTCACATGGAGTTCCAGAGTTTACAGCTATCAAACAATAAGCCTCGCCTAGACGCAACAGATTGATGCTACAGTGGAAGGATAATCTGAAGACTACACACAGCTTTACTTCCCAGAAAGGGCAGATCTTTGTTGCCCTGTCAAGGAGAAAGATGTGTGTGCTTACGATGTATGTGCAGTTAGATTTGGCAGTCCCACTTCAAACTGAAACTGCATTAATTTGTTTTAACTCACTAAAACATGAAAAAAGTAATTATTTCAAAACATGGTTAATCCAGTCTTATAGTTCACATGTACTAAAACTTGGCACTGAGCTTTTAGTTCCTGTTGTTGACTTCTAAGACAGGATTTGCATTTAAGGATTTACTAATCATTACTGTCCTTTTATAACATATTTATACACTGAAATCTCAGGAGGGATCACATTTACTAGCCTGGATACTGCTGGCCCATTCTCTCATCAACCTTCTCAATCAACTGATGAACAGAAGTGTGCAGAACTAAGTTCAAGAAATGGTTCTGTGCAGCACCAAGTGCAGTATATGCTCAGTCAGAACTGTGCTGCTGCTCCAGCTTTTTTCTCCTTGTGATCTCTGATGGGGGGCTGGCTGCATATGCAGGCTTCCCCATGCTGAGACTAGGGAAAGGCCTTTACTCACAGGGAACTCCAGGAGAGGGGCCACACTTGCAAACAGCTGCAGAATAAAGGGCTTGCGATGCAGAATGTAGAACTGGCGGCAGGCAAACTCAATTGCTTGGCGTAGCTGCGGGTTGCTCTCATAGTCAGCATATACCTGAGCAAAGGAAAAAAGAAGTACAACTCCAGTGGAAGGGCTCTTTATCTCCTACCCCAGACTGAATTAACTACAGCCTTGTCATTCCTGATATGTTTGCCTAACATGTTTTCAAAGATGGAGACTTGACCAACCTCTCTGGTAATACATTTCAGGGACAAGCTGTCCCTAGAAAAAATGTTTGCTTGTCATGCTTGAACCTTCTCTGTCACAGCTTTAGTCAATTATTTTTTGTCCTATGTATCAGAGGTAGATTCCTCCCCTCTCCTTCCTAGAAGCACCTTACTTGTTTGAAGCTAGTTAGTGCTTTCTTCCTCAATCTTCATCTTTTTCAGTTAATCAAATCCCAGGCCTTTCAGTCCTTTCTTAGATGATGTGTCTTCTAGATGTACATCCCTGTTCCAGTCTGCAGTCTCTTCAGTTAACTGATGTCTTTTGTGCAGTGTCCACATCTGGACAGAGCCAGCACTTCAAGTCAGGAGTGCTGCTGATTGGAGCAGCAGAATTATTCCATGTTTCTTTCACAAGATACAAATTTGTAGAGTCACCCCAGGATGGCATTTGCGATATTTTCTTTTTCTTTTTTATCCTTCAACGGGACAGTGTTGATTCATGTTTAACTTCACATCTATAATAACTCCTGCAGAACTGCTACTGAATCAGCTTCTTTCCTTCCATAGTTACATGACTTATTCATAAGTAAGGACCTACACTTGTCCAGCCTAATCAACATAGTCTGTTCTTTTCTCTTTTTTCAGACTGCACCTCCAGTTTCTCAAGATATTTGAACTCCTAGCTTGTCCTCCAACACAGTGACAGTTCCACCCACTTTCAAGATATTTTAAGGCTCCTAGAGTGGCATTTCCTTCATGGCTGGCCACTGAAGCATGCAGCCAATGTGTTGCCAAAGATGTGGGATTTGTTTCTCAGTTATGTAAACATTACAAATTGCTAGGAACAACTTCACTCTGCTTCCTTCTTCCGTCCGCTTCAATTGCCTGTCTGCACTTCTCTGCTGGTACAAGTCTGTGGGAGGTTTTGAGTGGGGGTAGGCAGGATATTTTTTGCTATTTGCTGGCAAAAGGTAATGCTGAGATTTTATGGTACTGCAAAGGTCACATTACAGCACAGGCCTCTCGAAGGTTTCTCAAAAATTATTAGCATGAAAGACTTCTGCAGAGATGAATTAAATTCTGAGTAGCTTAGTAGGCTGAAGAGACTAGTATGTGTTTAATACAGTCAGAAGCCTCTAGCATGCTTATGAGGACAGTCAATCACCATGGCCTGTTACACTTGCAATATGTCATTTACTTGAGAAAAGGGAAATAATTAATTGTATATGCATTTCACTAAGGAAAGCAGAAGAACCAGCAACAAAAAGAGCCTTGTAAAGATATGTATATGTATGCATTAAGAATTAAGATACTAGTGGCTAGTTCAAGCCCAGAAGTGGTAGAAGAATTTGTTTGTGATGACCACAAACCAACCGGCTGATTTTGGGTGCCTGGAACAGAGATGTGAAGATCCGCAAAAGCAAACAAGCTCAGCAAAACTTGGGTTTTCATTTCAAATTGCTTTTTTGCCTCCCAAGAGTATATTTTATTTATTCGGTAGTTGACAATAATTGGTAAGGGGGGGAAGACAGGGGATAGAAAAGAATTACAAAACTAATTTCTCTCAATATGGAAAGTGGAAACGAAGGGAGAGTCCACAGGGCTGAATGGTTACTGCCAAGTAATTCAAATTAAGTTATTAAGCTATTTTATTTCAAAATGTCTTGTTTCTAATGAATAAATTCATGCACTGCAGACCTGGATCTAATAACTACCTACCTAACCATGTAAGGCATGATATTAGAGTTTTCAGTTACTAAAGAGTTTGTTTAGATAGCAAAATTCATCACTGGTCCTAATTATTGTGGTTTGTTAACTATGTCAAAATGAAAATACATAGGGATGTCACGGTCATTGCTTCTTTTACAGTAACACTAGGTTTTTCCCTATTTGCATTATAATATTAAATCTTTTGGTACCATCTTCAAGCCTTGCAGAAATAATCTTTCTGTCTGTCAAAGAACTATATTGTTTGGGGTTTTTTTTATTTTCAGTATCTGATTTTTGTCAAATGTCAACAGAAAAAAGGCATACTTGTACACCTCAAAGTGAAGAGAAACTCCGCCTCTAACACTTTCAGTATTTGTCATCATTCACATGAAAAGACAACATACGTTTTTCATAAACATTTAGTGTTATTTTCTGTTGCTATCTAAATTGCAGATAACACAATTATCATACTTAAAGAAGTGAATATAATTTAATTTTGACCAGCAACTAGCAAATCCAGATATTTCAACTATTCCCCAAATTTCAGCCATCCCTGGAGAAAAAAACATTGAGGGAGACCTAAGGTCCAGAAATCTCACATTTCTGTGTGGAGTACATAGTAAGGGAAACAGACATTTATTTACTCAACTTAAAGAAAAAAATGTAGTCATTTACTCAAGAACAAAAGGGAATGTAGTCTCAGGAATGCTGATTTGGGCCATCCCACTCTGCTCTGTTGTCTTCTTGGGGCCCCCACAATCTGTGATCTCACCAGGACTCAGCCGTTTAAAGTTTCTCCAATAACAGTCAGTCCTATAAAAAAGTTCTCGCTTGCAAGTCTTCCCTCATATTGTTCATGGAAATAGCTCACCTGCAACATGCTGGGGAGGACCCACTGGTACCCGCTGAGGGAGAAGAGGTGGTTAAAGTGCACAGCTGTGTTGATAACTGTGGCAGCGTACTGCCTCAACAAGGCACTGTCCTCGGGGTGCAGGATCAGGGCACCGTTGAAGACGTTCAAGAACAGCATGATCTCATCTCCCCAGGGAAATTCGCTGGGCATGCCAAGGAACATCTCCTCCAGCAGCTTAATCCACAAGCTTTTCTGAAGAGTGTCCAGACCAAAGAGCTCTTTCCCAGCTGTGGGGGAGAAGAGGCAACAGCTATCAACTCTGTCCACCACAGCCAGCCTCACAACATTCCGAGAGGCCGAAGGCCTCTCAAAGAACCATCCCACAACACTGACCATTGTTCTGCCTTTTTAAATTGATTTCACCCATCCTGTACTTCTGGAAGCACCCACAAGGCTTGAGCAAACCTTGACTGAAAGCAACACATATCAAGATGAAGACTAATGAGTATCACACAGCTCGTTAAATCTGCCCCCAACTGGTTGGAAATTCTCCTTTTAAAAAGAGAAAGTGGATCTGAGCTTTTACATGCATCATCTGCCTCACACAACCCGAAGAGCTGTGTGGATTTATGCTGAATTTTTATCCTTCGGGTGTCACGTACATTACAGTACTTTGATGCAGAGTTACAATAATGCTTCTAAAAGCAAGTGCCTTTAGGGCCTGTTACAGAATGAACTTACCATCCTGCAGCAGTGGCAAACAACTCTGAGCAATTGTTTTTAGGTGCAGATATGCTATTGGACACAGTATTCCAGCTGTAGTCTCATGCATAATTTTAATCCATAATTATAACATCCTCATTTGGGTCCAAAGAAAGTAGCTTTGTCTGAGGAACTCTAAGAGCAAAGCCCTTTCTGCTGTTGTGCTTACAAACCAACAGCTACGTATCATTTTCCCTAGGAAGAGATTATTCAGCTTTCAGTAACACTACAAACCTGTGTGTTCCTAAGGCAAATGAAGTGCCTCCACAGAAACCTTCTAGGCCCTGTACAACCTCCAGAGAAAGCTGTCAAAAGGCCATACCTTGGGGATCACTGAAGAGTGAGAACTCAGCATCAATGGCACTTCGGGGAAATGAAGGCAAGCGGAGGAGGTCCTCCTGGAGCATAGATACATGGGACTGCTTGTGGGCAGTAGGGATCTTCTGTGTCAGTGATATGAGGAACAACACCCGTCCCACCTCTTCTAGCTTGCGGGTGAACACCTGAGAGAGACAAAGAGACAAGGATCAGAATGCACTTTTCTAGGTTAGTTTCCATGGCTTTTTCTGATGGGAGGGGTACTGCACTCATGGCCCAGAGGATTCTGTTGAAATTTACAGGGCTAGTGTTGCACCTTTTTGCTAGAATTTGTGTGACCACTGCTCTTCAGCCCAGCTCTGCAAAGATGGATCATGTTTGTAAAAGGGATTTTAAGAACACTTCCTATGTCAGTCTTGCGGAGGACCCTGAGTGGTTGTCAAACACTTTGCAATGGTGCCATGCAGTCTTTTGTAGATTAATATAAGCTTTGCCAGTGTGAGCACCAAGGTGGTTAGAAGCAAACCAACTCCAAACTGAAAGCCATACAGTTGCAGTTGCTCTCTGCAAGGTCTTAGACTATAGTCAACATGAGTTGGAATTGTTACCTGCCTTCTGGGTTGAGGTTGGCTCGTGTTGGGCCATAGAAAGTGTATGTATAGTTGCAAAAGAAAAGTAGTCAATGAAACAAAGCCGACCAGATTCTGAGTTACTGCAAATGAGCAGAGCCCTGCTGATTTCAGATTATCACTTCTGGTTTACACCACTCGATAAACCAAGTTCCACTCCGCCAGCCTCCTTTGAACTTCTGACCAGTAGGACTAGTCAGGCTAGCTATTTTAGTTTGATGCTAAAAGTAACCGTGAGACAGAACGATGCTCAGTAGTAGAAGCAACTGTCTTTGGAAGCCGTTTTGAGACAGCTCTTAGCTACTGGGATGAAGCCAAAACTTGAAGCATGTGATTTAACATGTGACAGAGCTCAGCTTCCCACATCCTGCAGTTGCTCTGACCTTGCTCTGAAGTGCACTCAGCTTAGAATTGGGTGCTCAATCAATTAACAGTAAAGAAAGTACTTTTCCATGGATTGCTGCTCTGTGGGTAGACTCTACAGTGCTGTTTTCTTCCCTGAAGTTGGATGTTGTCCAGCAACTTCTTGCATGACTACAGAGAGGCTTGATTTAAGTTTTACCTTAGAAATGTTTTGGCCTTTAAGTACTCTAAATAGAAAAATGTGGAATGCAAAATAATGCCCTGACAAAACTGGACAGGACATTTTAATCTTTTTGGGTAATGCAGGATATATTAAACTCATTTATTTGATATTTGGGACACATCTCCTAGAACCAGAGTGAGAATATTTTCTGTCACAGAAGCAACCAAAATGATCCCAAGTAATTTCAGATTTTTATAGACTTTCTCCTGACAGATGTAGCATATGAAATATTTCCCTATTCTGTATCGTACACATATGAGATGGCATTAACTATATTCTTCATTATTTTAGCTGCTAGTACCTCTTAAGCAGCTTTATCGCTGCATTTTATAACCATGATGATATTTTCCTGCACTTGCACTCACATTGCTAGGGACACAACAACTACAGTAGCTGGTTTTTGGCTAGAAGACTACAACTGTTAATAACAAACTCATCCTGTTAACCACATCCCCCCACCCCTCCTTTTTATTTCCTGCTTATTATCATCCTTCGCAGATACAGCTAGAGCAAATTTTCCCTAAACTCTCAACTCTCTGCTACTGAGAGCGCTTTTGTGGAAGACAGAGTATGTGACTTCTACAGGTAGAATGAGCTCAATACCGTTGTCTTACTGCCTAAAGAAATTATGTCTATAGCGGTTTGAAGCACATTAAAGGCACTGGCCTGCCACTTTAGTTAGGGTTTAGTTCCTAAAGGAGAGCTCGTGGGAGCTGCAGAACATTAGCAGTACTGGTCATGAGGCTGGAAGACAGGGAGAACAGTGCTCTTCTGAGGGCAGATATTTCCCTGACAAAAACAACTTGCCTCTGGGAGTAGCTATGGTAACAGACTAACATCTGAGAGCAGGACAAGGAAGAGAGACAGGTAACGTCCTCTACAGTGAGAAGACACAGAGGAAGGTAGAACAGATAATTCTTGCTCCACAGCCAGAGGTCATACTAAAGAAAGGGATAACCAACATTTAAAACTGATACAAGTGGAGCGCTCTTCTGGCCACGTGTATGAGAATGCAAAATGATCTGCTTAAAAGAAGCTGGCTGGAGAGAGGGGGAGGGAATTCACATTGCATCCTTTGACTCTTCTTAAAATACTATACACCTGTCCAGAGGCACCAGGGCAGATTTCATGCCAATTGCTGCTTCTCCAGCAAAGCTCTCTATGTGCATGCAGCATGAGTGAAGGCCTTTAAAGGGAAAAGAAAGGTTTATTTACAGGGTTTGTTTCTGGGCAGAGGTGTTTGGTGACAGTGAGATACCTGCTTCTGAATGAGCTCTTGACCCTTTTCTGGATGCATCTGTACCAGGTTGAGCTGGGGAGAAACTGACCTCCGGAAAGGATAAATATCACGGACGTAGGTCTGCCAGGAAAGGAAACAAGTGTATTTTAAACAAATGTAATCATAACAGCATCACTCAACTGAACTGTATAAAAGGCCCTTTAGCCCTTTCTGAAGCTTTTGAGTAGGGACTTTCAGACAGTGTCAGGTGTCACGGAAGAGCATAAACAGAAGAGAAATTTGCTCTTTTCTAAGAAAGCTAGACATTAATGACTTAAGAGCAAGGGACTCCACTTCTACTTCTCCTCTTCTGTCAAACTCCAATCTTTCACAACACACAACTTAAACACCCAAAATATGGTGGCCACAGGACAGAATTCTGTCTATTTATGGGCTGCTTCTCTCCTTTAGAGAACCCGGATGTTTGAAAAGAGGAATGATGGAAAGAACAAAGTCATCTGGATCTGACCTTTGCCCTACCTTGTTGTAATGAATAAGATTCCATCGCTTATCCATTAAGAAGTAATGAGAAGACTGTGTTTCAGGTATGTTAAAAAACTCCAAACACTCCTGAGGAGGAAGAAAGAAAAACATCCTGTTACTTATTAGCTGTCTTGTATAAAGACCACAACATACAAAAGAAGAATATCCAGCTAATAAGGCACAAACCTGCATGCCTCAGGCAGGCTGGCACACTGTTCTGGCATTAATTCTTGATTTCTTTTTTAATCATAAAGTACATGAGTATGTTTGTGATAATCAGGGTGTGCTGCTATCACAGTCCTGAAAACTGATGTTACTGATTTCGATGTCTTCATATTGCACATACTTGTCTGGCTATATGAGCCTCATGGGTATTGCAGCTTCCATTTCCATACTATGTATATATCAGCCTTTAGTGATAGGTGATGCACAGAGACACTAAAGTTCTGATCCTTAAAAGCACCAAGATGTGTGATTCTCATTGAAATTTAACATAGTTGGACAAACTTAAGACTTTTACAAATCCATTTTCTATCTGGCTCAGTTAAGGCCACCCAGGAAATCCTTGGCAGAAGGGGGAACTGACCTTACATCTCCTAGATCCCCAAGATATTGTGGCTATTGAACCATCATTTCCACTCTGACCTTGACTATTCTATTGTCTTGAGTGTTGATAAAACCGAACAGGTAAATGATTTATGTATTTATCCAAAGGACAGTATACAGCAAATACCCAACAAGCTGCAGTGTCTGCAAATGTAGTTGCATTTCTGGGGTTTTGGCTGTCAGTGAGGTCAGGGCATTTCTATTATCCTTTAATACGGGACCCTGTTTCTTGCAACCAAGGTATCTCACAGGGAGATAGAAATGCCTGTCAGCAAATCTTCCCTCCCCAGCACTGAAACAGGATGATCAAGCAGAATGTATTGCTGGCATACAGGTATGGCAGGTAAAGGTATTATTAAGCAGTTTGTCCAGTTCAAAAACTCACTCCTACCTTCAGAAGAGCCTCAAACTGTGTGTCCTCATGGACTGGTAACTGAGTTGGGATGTCACACTCATTCTGTCCATGCACGACAAGGGTTTTTGTGCCTAAAGGAAGAAAAGCAGTTGCATTCTCCCTGGCCTCTTTAATTAACTCAATCTCAAAAGACCACCCATGAAGGAAAAGCAATATTTAAATTCATTCCTGGCCAGACAGACAATGTCAGTCCTGTCTGGAATCCATTATGTAGTGTTAGCATAGTCTCACACTTCCACAGTTAATGAGAAATCGATCTGTTCCTAAAGGATGAGCTGGCTTTAGCAGCAACTGTCACTCTGAAGAAGGAACAAACCTAAAAGGTCAGATCTGTTTTTCAGCAAGATATCTCTTGCCTGAGTCATGACGGCCTAGGCTCACAGCATGCTCTTCTTGGGCTCTCTCAAGACTTAAATAAGAGGTTGCATCAAATCAAACAGTCTACAGTCTTACAATGATCAGCCAGCCAGCCTTTCACAGCCCAGCTGGCACAAAGCTCTGGGTGGAAAAGACTGTTCTAAGTCACTTTTTGTTTGCTTCTTTTAGAACTCTTAAAGTGGCTTTCTGAATCTCAGGAAATTAGAGGTGGAATTTACTGACTGAACCCTCAACTCTAGGAAAACTGTCTTAGAACATGCAGCCATTTGTAGCAGGTCTTTTTCTGATCCAGTTTGGATGGATCTCCCTTTTGGTAGAGTAAATCATGAACTTGGAAGCGAAGGAGATTTAAAAACTAGTTTCTTATACCTGGCATTGAGGCAGTCACCAGCAGCTTCACCTCACATTGTTCCTTCTTCATAGTCTGTTTGAGATCCTTGAAGAAGAGTCCTTCTACATAGCCTACCACTTCCCAAAGGAAGGTGAGTGTGGCAGAAATGGCATCCATGCCCCACTCACATGGAGTGCGTACAAAATACATGATCAGTCCGACCTGCAGGTAATAAGTAAGAGGAATATCTGGTTATGCACACTCTTAAGTGTGCAGAGCATTGTATAAACACAGAACAATATTGTTCTTCTACCTTTCTTCACTCAGAGGGATAAACTCATTAAACTTACATTCTGAAAGTTTATACATAACTACAGAACAATCTTCCTTCTTCTAGAGAGGATGAGGGTGGGGGACAAAAAGTGCTGTTGCAGCCCAGCCTTAAAAGCTATTGTAGAAAAGGAAAAGAGAGAACCTCTGCAGTTAAGAGACCTCCCATGCCTTCTGTTCTGGTGTGCTGCCACACAGACAACACCCAAACAACAGAGGGCTCCCAAAACAGCACACATCTTGTCTGGTTCACCTCCTAACTGCAGGAAATGCATTTTCCACGATCTTGAAAGAAGTTGCTAGATTTGCTGCAATAGTACTGTCCAAGAGCAAAGCACTTTCTGAATCAAAATTAAGTAAAATAATTAAAGGTTTCTGGCACTGGGATCCTTCTATTGGTCTACAACTCATTGTCTGTGGTTCAATTCAGAAATCCATGACAGGTTGCTTGGGGATTTAATAAAAATTTAAAGGCTCTTTTTCCTCTCCCTAGAAGGACTGAAAGACTGGTGTAAGCCTGGTGACTTGCACCCACAGACAGAAACAGATATGAGCTATATAGGAAAAGTTAAGAGCATTTATTTCCTTGCAGACTGTGACATTAACTTTTTAGGACACATACAGGCAGAGGTGGGATTCTGGCCTGCACAGTGGACCCACAAGGTACTCACCAAGTAGTTAAAGAGGATATGAGATGTCTGGGCAGGGAAGTCTCCAATGTTCAACAAAAGCTTCCTTAACATATACATCAGCTCATCCTGGAAGAAGAGCAAATTTTTTTTCTTTCCATCACAGAATGGAGAATAGATTTCTCCCTTTTGTTCTCTCTGCCTTTTTTATTCCCTTTTCCATACTACCTTGTTCAGCTCTGTCTCTCGGTGCATGAAGTAGAACTATATGCTTGTGACTGCTCTCGCATTTCCCAAAATAAGGCCCAGGGCACAGCACCCAGGTCAAGGTCTTTCTTTTTTATCTCAGAGAGGCTAATACCTCCTACTGCAATTTGTACTGACTGTAGGATCCTGATTCTGCACTCCTCTCCCTGTGATAATCCCTGTGTGATTTAACAAATGACTGCCTAAACGATCTGTGAAATCTAGTTCAGCTCATCTCAATAGCTGTGGTTGCTGGGTAGGAGGTGCGGGCAGAGCCTAACTTTTCTTCCTTTAGAGGCTGCCTGTTTTAAATGTAGAATAGTACATTTCTTATGGTGTGAAGGGAGTGTAGACAGGAAGGAATCTCACTGTCAGCTAAGGACAGACAGACTGTCTCCTAAATTTCTTCTGTGGCCCTCATCCTCTTAACCCAGATTTGAGCTAGTGTTATGGGCATGAATATGCATAGGACAACCCATGCCAATGACACATCTGCTGAAAGCTTCCAAGAAAATACCCCTGTTTTCTGTGTTCTATACTCATGGTTGTAGTAAGCCTATGAAGAGATGGTAAAACAGCAGAACCGTGATAGCTCAGAAGCCTCTGAGGCTGAACAGCATATAGCTTCCTTCTCAAAGATACTTAACAAACAGAAGGGAATCTCTGAACTTAAATAGAAGCTTTGAGGACTATGGTTGTGAAGTCTCAGGAACAGCAAGGCCACTGAGACCTGATTACTCAAGGAACCAAAAAGCAGCCTTTCCTGGCCTTTCTCAGGGTTTAATATTAATTTTGTAGTCAGTTCTAAGGTGGTTGCTAGGAAGATGAGGACAGTGCTATGACTGATATTGTACACCAAGCGTGCAGTTGAGAAAGCAGTATGAATAGTCTCACTGCCTTTTACCCAGTCAGAACTGGTATGTCTTTCTTCCATAAAGCTTAGCCATGGCACTAGAAAGCAGTCTAATATGCTACCGAGAGACAAGGCCACCCCCATCTTTCAGAGAAAGCTGAACGGAGTAGCATGGGTGAAGGCAATATTGCCTATGTTAGATAGAAAGGGTTGGGCTTCACTAAGCAGCTGTCCAAAGCTTGGCTTAGAGCAAGTCAGATTCTTAGTGGTGGTAAATCAGCTTTGTCCCATTTATATTAGTAGGCAACGATTGAAGCCAACTGATGATATGGCCTAAAAGACTTTGAGCTACATTATAATAGCAAATGTACTTCTCCAGTGATGGCCACAGAGTGATTCTGCTTGCAGCTGTGCTCCACTGCTCTAAGCAATACATACACCCACTGGGGAGAGGAATAATTCACCTGTCGGTTGCTGATTGTGAGCTTCTCAAGGAAATGGCGCAGAACTGTAGAGGGGTCTTCAATTAAGCAGTTCCACAGGACCTGCTGAGCAACAGCGCTTACTGTAAAAGAGAAAGAAAACAGTCAGAGCTGTCTCACTTGGAAAAGCCTTGAACTGGCAAATTGAGATGCAGAAGTTCATAACCTTCTACCACAACTGTCGTGTTTTGTATTGAAACACACAGGAACCTCGTTGATGCACTAGGATTCCTGGTCACAAGTGCAGTCATCTCAAGCAATAATGAACTTTCCCTAACTACTGATGATATGACAGGGAACACTTCACCACTGTAGTTAGATGAATATTAAAGAAATAACTGTTTGGATTCACAACTCCAGATGGACAAAACTGGCAATTAAAAACCATAAATTTATGTACTTTTTGTTGATGCATAGAAGTTTAATTTCATGGTGATTCATTGAGTGATTTTATCTGGTATTGGCCAACGGTATCAGAGAATCAACAGGGAATTGTGTTGATGATCAGCTCCCCACAGTGTAATTAATGGCAATCTTGTGAAGATTCACAACAATAGAGAATTATTCATTGTTTTGTTTTCACTACTCAGTTCCTGATCACAAAATGACACATACATTATTTAGGTGGTTGACTACATCCACCCAAAACTGAATAAAAAATGTAACAGAAAGTTAACTGTGCAACTAGCTGACATGATGAGTGATGAGAAGTGAAGGAAGGGCAACAGTCCACCATCTATAAACATTTTAGAGAAACAAATACAAATGCAGTATTACTTTACAAATATATCACAAACCATAACTAAAGTGTTCAAGCTCTGTATAGGTGGCTTTCTGTTTGTCATAGGATCAAAGAAATGTTGGTGGGAATAGACCTCGGGAGGTCTCCAGTCCAAGCCCCACTTGGAGCAGGGCTGTCACTTACACCAGATTGTCAATCAGGGCTTTCCCTAGCCAAGGCTTGATAATCATTGTGGACAGAGAATCAACGGAAATTGCACTATGCTCCTAGTTATGAAGTTCCTTCTAACTTGAACTTCACAAGTTGTAACCTCTAAATTAGAGTTCCTTTAGTTCTTTGTTTCCTTTTCATCACACCAAACAAGCCCAGCTTCTGCAATCACTCCTTACAAAACACCTGGTTTGGGTGTCTTACCATCCTGGTATCCCCCCAATAGACCCTCTTCAGCTTCTCAATAGCTTTCTTGAACTGGGGGCATTTTAGGGCCCCAAAAGAGGAAAAAAAAACCCTGAAAACCAAACACAAATAATGGAGAAGAAAAGGAAAACCCCTACAAAGTCACATTTCTGTTGTGAATCTGCGTTCAAATAGCCTGTGAGGTTTTAAAAGATTATTCATTAACTTTTTAACAAACACATGTAACAACATATAGCACAGAATACTTGTAGGAAACAAGAACTATGAGCAAATACAAAGTTGTGTTACACCTCTTTTCCACTTTAGTTATGGCACTTAACAAATGTAAGCCATTGTTCAAAGTGCTGACAGGTTCTGCCACCCTGGAGCAAGAATCCCTTGAAGTTTAACTTAGATCAGTACCAGCTACTCCGTCCTCCCGGACTTCTCCATCTTCCATCAAATGGACAATGGGGAGCACTGCTGCACAGATGCATGCTGGAAACACAGCTTGAGGTGGTTGTGGCACATGATGGTTTGGAGTATGCTCTGTAGTGTGTTCTTCATCTGGAACATTAAAAAGAGTAGAAGATGAGTATTAGTGAATAAGCTGTGGTATTCTCCAGGCAGGTTAGATAAACGTTTATATTAGGTTCTGTACAAACAGAACAAAGTGATAGGCTGACTGATCACTGGTCAAGTAGAGCAGATTTACTGCTGTTTCCAAGAAGAAACTTGAGACTCCAGCCAACTTCTTGATCAAGAATTTTCATTGTAAATATATATTTTTCCTATTATAATTTCTTTTCTTGTAGGGAACCCTTTTCCTTTTTGATGAAACCCCATTTCATCACCATTTTTCAGCTGGAGTGCTTTCTGTGGCACTAGTCTCTAACTGAAACATGAGAGGTAAGGGAGGACATTGTGACAGCAGAGGTGAATAAAACAATGCAGGGCAGTAATTTATTATAAAGTGGCTCAAGGTTGGGAATACATTCCACAGAAGGAAATGCCACCAGCTTTATGGGTCAACGGAAAAGGCTTACAGTGAATGAAATCCTAGAAAAGGATGCTCCAAAGTGGAAGTCAACCCACCTTCTGCACTGACGGCTGACCTCACTGACCAGACAGAGCCACGGCGGAAAGAATAGTTCCTATGAGATGTGCTGGAGGTGCAGGAAGGGCTCACGGAGAGTCGGCGGGAGGCCAAGTTGGCAACTTCTTCTACTGACAAAGAGAATAGGAAATGTCAATCCAGATCCAACTGACAGACTTCAGGGAACTTTCTGAAGGACACTTACAACTCAAATGCAACACTGGAAATACAAGTCACATAACATTCAAAAGGCATAATTTAAAATCTGCGAAGATTTGTCAGATAGGTAATTTTCTCATGCTTTGGGAACCAGCAGAGCATTGTTCCATAAGTGTTCGGTGCTTCAGTGAGTCACGTTGTAACTGAGACTGCTCTACACTTCTTTTCATCTGCATCCTGTTAACCACCATGGTTTCTGGTGCTTAGTTTTTCCTAAGAATTGGGACTTCGGCACACAGATTTCCCAAATATGTCTAGATCCAAATATCACTGTACTCACCTAATGGCACATGCTTTGGAATGCCTTTAACGAAATCTTTGTGCTCTTTTGCCTGAACCAATGAAAATCCTCACTCAAAGCTCTGCATGACTCATGTCATGTAACTTTGGCTGTCTGAAAGTTTAGTACTGAGGTTGAGCTGGTCATCTAGGCTCCCCCACTAGTCACCCTTATAAAGGCAGAAAATTCCAGGGGCAAATCATTCTATCCTAAGCTATGTGTCTTAAGACAAGTACTGCCAAAGGGTGATTCCTCCCACCCTTTAATTATCAAGGGGTTAAATTTAGGAAAGACAGATTTCATTCCTAGTGTTGAATAATCTCATTGTGTTAAATCCTGCAAGATGCCAGGAGCTTAGAGATGTTAAATGCTGGCAAGTTCCACTGAAGCTGTTGGCAGAGGGGTAAGGGGCACACAGGGAGCATTCAATTCGTCCAAGGTTTTATGTTTTTCTTACATTAATTTTTAATTACACTTTTTCTCAATGACTTGGACTCTTCAACAAATGCATGTAGTTGTGACTTTCCTAACACTAATAATCAATGTTCCTGGACATCACACCCCTGAACAGTGCCCTGTGTTGGTGGCAGGTGCTCTCTGGTTCCTGGAATGCTGTTCCTGGCCCTGGAGCACACCTTCTTCTTCCTGCTCTGAGCTCGGTGTGCAGGTTGGCTCGTAGCAGGCCTCCTGCGTGATGGGGATGGCAGTGATGAGACTGGCTTCCCGGCCCAGACGTTTCTTTTCTTCCTCCTGCTGCAGATTCTTCAGGATGTGCTCTGCTCGCTGATGGGAACGTGATACAGCTCTGGCTGAAAATGACTTCTGTCAGGAAGAAAAGAGAAGAAACAGCCTGAAGCTGTTAGCTCAAATGCACACATCTTGCATTTTCTGCCAGAGATCTCAGTGACATTCAGTAACTCAGTTTCTAAATACAAATCAGCCTAGTGCTAGCTGAACAGAGATTCACCAGGAGACTTCTCTTGGAGCTATGTCTGCAATAAAACTTGGTGCAGACTTCACCTAAGAGAGCCAGTGCAGAGAAAACAGTTCAAGTGAACTAATCTTCTCTTGGAGAGAGAACGGCTTTGTGCTCCTAAGACCTGAATCTCTCACAGGCATATGATATGCAGTACAGTACCTTATTGAACAAACAGAAATGCCTTATGCTCATGTAGAAAATTCTGTATGCCCTACATGGACTGTGTACTAGATTTTTCCCAGCTGAGGAAGACAAGAAAACCTCAGAGTTTAGTCCACATCTTTTGGCTTAACTTCCGCCATGCTGCTACACAGAAAAAAAGGGTGTTTACTCTCACAATGTCTGCTTACCGACTGATCTTCATTTATAGGATCTTGCACACTCCCGCTGCACTGAGGGACCCAGGGGGGATCAAACATTGGCACAGATGGCATCCCCAGGACAGGAGAAGGCAGAGTGAAATTTATACTTGGAGGAGGGATCTAAACAAAACCATGAAAGACATTTTGTTACAGCAGACTATTATTAATGTCAGTACTGCTAATTAAACATGAGCCCAGATACCTAAGACATTAATTACTTCTGCAAATTTTTGCCAATCCCACATCTCACTACAATGTAACACCATGTATGACATACATTTCTTCCTTTCTCTGATGTTTTTCCTGACCCGTGTCCCCATTATACTCTCCCCACTTTATACTGGAATTCTCCATATCACTTCCCCCACTAGTGTGACTTACACAACCATTTTTTTCTTTAAACAGATTTTCAGGCAATTTCATGGCAGTGTGTCATTACACATCTATCCCACAAGGCAAGCTGTTAACCACAACATTGTCTTTCATGTGTCCTGGCTACCTTAAAGATCTGTTGTGCTCCCTCTTCCATCCTTGGCCAGACTTGATACCTAAACCTCCAGAGTGTGTGAAATTTGAGAATGGCATTCAGTCTTTGCACTGTCTCTGGGTGATGAAATTCAGACATCAGCATGTCAGAAACTGCCTCTGGCACTTTCACAGCACACAGCAGGAACATGGCAGCTGCAGGGAGAGAACATCTGATCAGCCATTTTTCTTAATAATGTGTTTATTTGGCAGAGAAAAACTGCAGTTGTACAACCCCCCACCAAAAGAAACCTAATCTTGGCTCCAGAAACGAGATCAGACCCAGTGGTACCAGTCTGGTAGTCTGGTCTACCAGACCCAGTGAAAATTGTATTGCTTCATGAAATCAAGCGTGTGTGATTCCACCTTTGGGAGCCACACAGCGTTACGTGTGAAGCTTGTAAAAGCTTCTGAAAAACCTGCTTTTAAAATAAAATACAGCTTTGTTCTTCTCACTAAAAATCTCAGTCATTGACTGGTTTAAAATAAGAAGCATCTCTTGAAGTAACAGGACTAATTGATTTCACTCCAAGTGATTTCTGTGATGATTAATAAAGGCTGGTTTAATAGAAGCTCTGCCTTCCCCTCAGATCAGGAGGCAGTGCCTCAGTAGAGGTCTTACCTGTCCATTTTCATGGATGAAACAAAAAAGAAAGGTTCTTAGTTAAATGGGCCCCATGCAATGATCACAATATGCCTCCAAGAGTTGCTATGAATTGTGAGACAAAGGACCAGATCACAGTGGAAAACAGCACGCCAGAAGCTGAGCTGGTCCGTAGTTGTTTCAATGGAGCATATCTGAATATAAACAGATACAGTCAAAGTTCAGCCTGATGAAGATCAATTCATTTAGATGGTGTCTGAGGGACACTGAGCAGGTAACAAAAGCAGAGGGAAGTGTTCCTGTGGGAGTGCAGTGGGTGTCAGCAAGACCATGGCTTCTTTGATCAGTACATCACCACAGGTCACTGGAGACAATTTCTCTAGGTTTGGTTGCTGTGCCTCCACAGTAGAAAGAGGACATTTGCCATCGTGTTTGCCTCAACTTATTCAGAAGGTGCCGGGCATGAGAGCTGTGCTGATGGGAGGCAGCCTGAACATTGCAGAAACACAAGGCTGCTCTTGTACTGCCTAGGTCCTGCCTTGCGCTGCGAAGACTCCCGTTTCTGCTCCAGATCTGACCCTCCTGTCTCACCAGTTCAGAGAACTTTTTACTCTTGGTCTTTTCAGTGTAATTATGTCAAGTAGGACTGGTGAGCTCATACTGAAGTAACCAAAAAAAGAAATACAGCCTTGGAAGAGGTCAGTAGATGGTGCTGTTGTACACCAACACATCTTTTTATCCAGCTTGTGGCTAGAAACATTATGGGTTTTCAGGTTTTGACCATGATCAATGTAATTTATGTTCGGGCTGAAATAACTCGCTACTAAAAAGCTACTACAGACCCTCAAATGGGTTTTAATCCTTTCTTCAGGAAGGGGAGAAGGAGGAAGATGAATCTGAGAGGCTGCTTTGGAGGAGCAGCCAGCTAGCAATCCTCAGGAAGAGGAGCAAAGCTTTGTTCCCTTCCCTGCGAGCCATGGTAAGTTTTTCATAAGAGAGGAACAGTATCGAAAATTAATCCCCAGAAAGTTCAGGTAGCTTGTTTCTCTTGTTTTGCTCCTTTCTCTTCTTGTCTGCACATTTGGCCTGGAAAGGGGGAAGGGGAGGGCACACAGAACTGTGGGCTGAAGAAGTGCCCTGTGCGCTGGTAAAGCAGATGGAAAGTGAGAAAAGCATGAAGAACATGAGACGTGGAGTCAAACAATGGACTTCAGGGCAGAATTCATTGCCAGCTGTGGAAAATGAAGGACTGGTAAACTAGACTGAAGTGTGATGAGATGTTTGAGGAGCACTTCAAAACTCTTGCATTATTATCAGCTTTTGTTAAAAATGCCTATAATTTAATCTTCAGTGTAGGAATACCTGTGATGGCTTCCTTAGGTGTGCAAATCTGGGGAAGATGGCAATCTTTAAGCCATTTCCTTGGGTGCTGGAGGAGGAAAAAGGTAGAATTTGAAAGTTATGGGAGACTGGCTTACAAAGTAAGTTGATTGCTTTAATTTATGCCTTATTTGAGCAATCTGTGTATTGTGTGTGAGGGATGTTCACAGTTTCTAGGGTTGGGGCTCATGATTTCTGAACATCTGGTGTTAGCACACACTGGCTGTGAATGTTTGGACAGGACAATAAAACTAGAAGGGAACTCCGGAGTCACATCGTCTAATTCTTTTCACAAACACAAGTGCATTTTATCTCTTTTCTGGTGGTTAGAAATCTTTTGTTTTCCAGATGAAAAAGGTCATAAAAAGTTCATACTCATCTTTATGCTACCATGGCTTAAATAATTCTTCCTCCGTGCCTGGTCTGCTGTATTTATGGAGAGCAACAGTATCCCCTCCCAGTCTTCATCTGAATCCATTCCACAAATATCCTCATCATACAGACTCTTCATTCTTCCTTCTGTTCTAATAGTCTTTCACTGTACCTGTCCCATGGAAATGTCTCTTTCTTCAGCGGCCAGAATTGTGCATGGAAGTTCTGTGTTCTAGGTAACTATATAATGTTCTTTATGACAATATTAATACTTCGAATCTCTAATTAAATACCTCTTCTCACACATCCTGACTGTGTTTATTGTTTCCACGGCTGAATTCTGCTCATTAAGTCAATCACCATCTGGCCAAGTGATATACTCTGAACCTATAACAGTTCCATGGGAGAAGATCCAAGCTCATAACAGAAAAAAATCTTATTAGTTTGCAAGAACATAATCTTACATTTCGTAGTAATAAATTTCATCCCATGTTTGGAATTTCTTTTTCAAGGTAATACTCTGACAGGTATATGATGTTCTAATCTTCTATCTTAGAGATGACTCTCAACAATGTGTCATCAGCAAATGTCATCTGCACAATTTAATACCAAGTGGAAATGGAATATTTAGATAAATACCATACCATAAGACTCATTATTGAGGAACATTGCTGTCTCCATGTAACATGAGAATTTTCCTTTCAGGGTAACAGAGGAGCTATGACACTTCCACTCATCGCCTTTCTCAGTTTTTGTCTATCAGCCCTCAACTGGTACTAACAATTTCCATGAAGCAACATACAAAATACTTCAGTAAACTCTGGACAGATTACATCATTGTGTTTCCTCTGGCTAGAAACTCAGCTAAACACAAATACTAATTTTGATTCTCTCTAATCACCCACGACCAGGGTCTGAGAGATCATACTTCTGACCACCTCTTCTGTACAGGACACAAAAACACATGAAGGTCTATGAAAACCAAACAGCCCCCAAGAAACCCTTGGTGCCATTCGGACTCCTCCACCACAAAGCTGTCTTCCAAGGCCCTGTGACCTACTGCGAGTTATGCAGCCAAGGTAGCTAAACTAAGTGATTTTATTCTCTTACCTGCTGCTCCAGCCATGTGCTCATCCACACTGAGCAGGAGCTCCCATGCTGCTGGCTGGATGTCCCCATACATCTCTTCTGTGAGGATAGGAGCTGCCTTGATTAGCAGTGACAAAGGTGCAGGGGAAAGGCTCATTACCTGCAAAAAACGAAGTCATGCCTTACAGCCGAGTTGTGCAAACTACCCACAGTGAACACACTCAGCAATTATACCCTAGTTCTGGTCTGCAGATTACCTATTGATAGCTTCTAGTTTCAGACATTTCACATAATGTTCCACTTAAGAATGTAGCTTTCAGCCTACAAAGAAAAAGCAGTGTTTGCAAGCTATTTCCTTGAGTCTTGCTAGTCATTCATGTCACTAAAAGACTGATAAAGAGGATAAAAGGAAAGCTGGAACTCTCCCAAGGCAGTGCACAAACACTGATACAGATCCATGAAAATCTCACAGACTGCCAAGAACAGGCCTGTGAAGAGCCTCTTGCTTCTTCAGGAACACCAAACAAGAAAGAACAAAGAAAACTGTTGCTGAAAACTGACAGGTTGTATTTAAACACATTTGTGGATAGAATTTTTTTTAATTTTTATTTTTTTTAAATCCCCAGTTTTGATGTATGTGTTGCTATGGGAAGTCAGAGATGCAGACTGTGATTTAACGGAGCTACACGTTTAAGGGATTCTTTGATTGGGTCACCTTAAGAGGCTTAAATTTAGTATTACTCAGCTGGGGAAAGCATTCGGGGCTGAACTGATTGATATTCAAGAACAGTTCTTCACATGGGCTTGGAGATCCATGTACATTTTCCTTCCTGTTGCAGTCTAACCTGACATCTATGCGTCAGCCTCCCCAACTAGTGTACAGCCTAGTCAGTACCTGGTGCCTGATGTATTTTAGCATTCCAGAGTCCTTCTTCCCTTCCAAGTTGATATCAATCACTCTCTTTTTTAGAGAAGGAGTTCTCAAGCATGATTTGTCTGAGCACTGGAAGGAAAAAAAAGAAAGTGGGGTTCACGGTTCAGTTTCCCAAAATGTGGAAAGGGAGGAGATCATGTACAAGCTCACATGCTATAAGGTGTCTAGTACCAAAGTTTTAACACAAAGCCTTCTCCTGTGCTGACAACAGGCCTAGTGAGATGACATATCTCATCCAATTTTCTTCTCTTTCAATGCTTTTCTGAATAAAAGCTTAAGGCAGAAGCCAATAAACCAAATGAGGAATGTGAACATGCTCTGTGTAATCTTCACAGGTGGCACACCCATATACTTCAGGAGAACAGTACTTTGAGCAGGTTAGAGGTAAAAAGCCTACAGCTTCCCTCTAAAAACTTACCAGCAGAGCTGTTTAGCGTGTACAATGATTCCTCTCAGCTACATTTTTCTTCTTTTCTTCCTCAAAAAGCATAAGTGACAACATATTTCAGGACTTAAGCTCATGCCTGCCCGAGAGTTGTCACTAGCAGATTGACAATGACTGTGATAGGTCCTTTTTATGTTCATTACTCACAATACCAGGGACTTTTCCCAGAATGATGGGTTGCCACAGACTCTTCTCCTCAAGTCAGTAACCTGCTGATTAACACAGGAGTCCTCGTTTATCAGAGAGCTCACAAGCCCCATGGAGCACATAGCCAGGTCTGCTTATTGCAGCTACCTTAGCCTTTCATTCTGCAAGCTGTGACAGTAAGAGAGGTTCCTCTGGAACCCAGATAAATGTGGAAATGGTGCCCATGCAGTCAAGAGAATGACAACACTTGGAGAACACCAGAGCATGAGGAAGTGGGATGAAAAGTCTACTGTTACATAAAATTCAAAAGTTATCAATAGCTCTCCCGCAGTGAGGTCTGTACAAACATAGTGCATGTGTTTGTAGGAAACCTTATTATTCACCAACCTCTTTTTTCCTTACTCTTGCTTGAAGGCTTTGATGGTTTGATGGATGATGAAATGTCTATTACTCTGCCAAGCAATTCAAAGTTGGAGATGAAACAACACACAGTAATGCACCGTGTTCTTTTGCTACCTTTCATGAACACTGCCAGCTGCTCATCTCAAGCCTGCCTTCTATAGAAGAAATGACTCCCTCTCTTCCTAAATAACTGATACACTACTTTTCTGTGCCAGACGAAATATATGGGGGTTACAGTTCCCAGGAAAGCAGAATCATGAGCTGTTTCATCTGCTCTGTGCTTTGTTCCATACAAATACCCTTCAATTTTCTAACTTGACAGGAAACAATCAATCTGCTGTTTGATGAAGAAATGTTATGAACTTGTCTCCTTCATTTTCCACTTCCAGGGACTGTAGCCTCTTTACCCAAACTGAATCTTCATGACAGTTTCATGAACACTTTTGTTTTCAATGTTAATGAAAAGTAGTTGAATGACTCCACCATTACAAGCATTCAGAATAACTGTAGTCTGTCTGTTGTGGCCAGGAATATGAAAGTATTAGCCAACTGCTGGCGTGACTCAGTTGGTATCTGGGTGGGCACTTTACTGACAGCAGAGATGTATTTCCACTGAAGTTAAAGGCACCATTTATGTGGCTGAAAGAGCACAATCTTCTTTGAATATCCCACTGAACTGGTCATTAAAATGTCACTAAAGAGACTGTAAAATTAAAGACTAATGTATACAATTCTCAGAACAGCTTTGAGAGCTGAGATTTTACAAGAATTTCAAGAGTGATTCTTACTAACCAATAAGAAGAAACATGAAAAAAGAGATTGGACTCCAGGGGCTGATAAGTAGAGGACATTAAAATTAAATTCAGGTTATAAGCTTTTAAACGACCTTATCAGCAACTAAGATTCTTCCCATCAATACAGATTACATTCCTTCCATAATGCTAAATGACTTAATAGGGTTTTTTACAGCAAAATTGTATTTAGGAAGAGCTGTGCTCATTTTTTCATGAAAGAACTGTTTGAGTACATTATTCAGTCTTTGAAGGTAATTATGACCTGCCTAGACAACGCACCTGACATTCAGATCTTTCCATCTACTCACTTCCTTTTGTTTTTTTCCTCTTGTCACATTGTTCAATGTGCTGTTTTCTCGCAGAGAGTCCACTGTGTCTCCATACAGGAGTTTGATGGCCCGGACAAGGCGAGCACAGGACCGGCTGTGATGGAGGTAGCAGTGTGGGTGACAGTAGTCAATGTGGGTACATATGAAACTTTGCTGGTTGCATAATAGGATCATAACCTTGAAAATAAAAAAGAGAATAGTGACCTATAGAAAAGGGAGTTACACAGAGAACTGCATAGGGCAGCCAGTGGTGGGGACAGTCAAGCTACCTTTTCCACAGCCTAGCTGGGGAGACATGAAGCTCAACACAGCTTTTTGAAAAGGTATGTGTGTCTGTGCAGAGCTCCATACTTGCAAGTGCTTTACAGACTAGCTAGGCATGGCTAGAGAAACATTAGTGTTAACAAAGCAGAGACAGAGCTGCTGTAGATGTGTACATTTGCCTGGTGGCAAGATTAAGGCTGAGGAAAACAGTATTCTCCCAGTTTGAAGAAAAGTCGCTGTACCGCCACTCTGAGATGGGGACTTAGAATGGAAATTGTCAACTACTCAATCATCATTAAAGATGCAAACCCACCAGGTTCAGAGGTTAGTTTCCTTCAAGGAGTGTGAAAGAAAATGTCTCAGTACGCTCACAAGTAGGAACAAGCTGTGCCAGTTGTTCTGCATATGCTTCCCTCACTGTGCTTGGGTAGGCCCATCCAGCCTGGCTTTATGTTAGCTGGCTCAATTACTATTTCTAGTGGTGTTGCCATATGGCAGCAAGGAGCTCTAAAACCCATCTAAGAAAGAGTAAATATTTGGGCATTTAGCTATTCTGAGCTCTGCTTTGCTGCAGCAACACTGCTATTAGTTCCTAACTAATTAAATAAAGACAGCCTTGGGTAAGTCTACACTTCAGTGGCTACTCTCCGGTGTAACTCAAAGCATTTCTTCCCAGAGAAACAAAAGCTCAGTCCAGCAGCCCTTTGCACGCTGGTCTTCGTGTTACACACAAACACAGTCGCACTTTGAAGAAAACACACAGGCATCCCCAAGCCATTCATGCTGCAGGTCATAACTGACCTTTATGAATCTTCTCTTCATCCTACAACCTAGTGCAGAAATACCCAGAACTACCAGAAAGAAGCTATCACACCTTTTCCATCCATTTATGGTCTGTGCAGCTGCAGTCTGCTGGTGTTCTCAAGCAAGGCAGCCACATGACTCTCAACCATCAAACATTTAGACTTCTAAAAAGTCAGGAGCTTCATTTAAAATAAATTTGTGCAGTGTATGTGTGATTATTGTCTTTGCCTGCCTGTTCTGGCCTTGTATTATTTTGGGGTCAACCAGGAATAACTCAAGCCACTAGTGTTGTATCAATGTGCAAATGGTATAAATCTGATCAGCATTGTATAGCCTCTAGCCAGCCTCTGGTCCACTGTTATAACTTACAGTTATGATACACTGACACAGAGTGAGGACATCACGCTCTGGGCTGCCGTAAAGGACAGGTAAAGGAAATGCTGGTGCATGCATAAAAGCAACTGGAACTAGCGATCCTTTTGAGTGGCTTGCTCATGACCATTAAGTAAAGCAGGTTTTCGTTTTGCCTGTAGTTTTAGTGATCATCCACCCACACCTTCTTTCCAACAAAGAGAAAGAGAAAGTTCTCATGCGATCTTGATACTTGCGTGGCATTAACTGGAACAGGTGATTTTTCAAATCTTCCTTTCTTCTATGCAGACTAATCACATGTAAAGTGAGACAAACATTGCAAATTCCCTTCAGTTTATGCCTCATATTTATTAGTCCATGCATCCTCCCACACTGAGCAAAGGCACTATGATTTTTCCTAAGGTGCTAGCTAGGGAGATGCATTTTTCCTCTAGCAATTCATCGCCTAGTACACACTGTCATGTCTACCATACTCGGTTTAGTATACTGGAATTTCCAAATGAGGTGTAAGCATTACCAAGAGCATTAGAGTACTGACAGAGAAGCAGAGCTGCTCAGGGACTAAGGTACTAACTTGGAAGACATGACATTCCAGTTCACTGCTCTGCCGCTGTCTTCCAAAAAAGACAACTATCAAGAACTGCTTCTGTGTCACAATATTGGATGAAGCCTGTTCTTGCCCACACCCCATAGGAGTGGCACAGCTGAGAGCAGACTGTGAAATACTTGGGGGAAAGAGGGGGATATCAACTCATTATTGGCAGTTGTCTTTCCCAGAGACAACTCAGAACTCAAAAGGCATCTGTCCTTGTACACATGTGCCAGATACAATCAGTCTGTGCACAGGGAGTCAATCCAACTTCTCTGCAAAGCATGTGCACAAGGACACACTGAATGTACTGCACCATCACAGTGTGTCATGAGGCAACAGCAATACAGGGGTACAGTCCTTGGATACCAGTGGATTGAACTATGTAGACTTGCCCAACTGACTTTTGGCATGTCTAAATCATAGGTACAGAGATCCCCAAAATTGATGTCTTAGGCCCTGCATGACCAAAACACATTTGCACTCCCCATCTTTGGATAGACTCAAAACTACACAAGGCCCTGTTGGGTTAGACATTGAGATAGAATGCATCTAACGGAATCAAAGAAAATGTTCCAAAAGTAAGGGGGTTTGTTGGTGTTTGTTTTTTTTTTTCCCCACAAGGTGCATAATTAAGCTCATTGCCATAGAGTTAATGGAGACAAAAATATATAAATTGCCTCAATAAGGGGTTGCAAAAACTCCCTAGGAAAAATCTTCTGGTAGTTAGTAAACACAGTAGTCACAACAGGAACTCCTGCTCAAGTAGCTTCTAAAATGTCATTTCTCAGAAGCTGTGAGCCCAGCTCACACTGTTGCCCATTCTGTTAGTCTTGTGAACTACCCGCTACTAGACATGTTGGAGATAAGACACCGAGCTAACGGGTTTTTCAGCTGAGGTAGCATGGCTGTCCCTCAATGCCCAGAGAAAAATAGTGCCTTTTCCCTCACAAACTACATACATGACAGACAGAGGTGGCAAGACAAAAACTTTCTGACTTTAGTCCATTTTAGAAATGGTAAACAGATAATTTCCAAAGGTCGCAGCTTACTTACACTTCAAATCCTTGATGCTACATGGAGAAAGCACATATTGTGACCTGGTTATTGCCCACACAAAGGTTTTCCTACTGAAAATGCCATCCTTGAGAGCGCTGCCGGCGACTCATACTTACATGCAGCCACGACATGTTCCGATGATAGTTCTCCTCCGTGCCTGTGTTGCTCAGCACCTCGGGCTCAATGCTAGGTTCGCTCGCGCTCCAAGGGCTCCCTTCTTCAAAAGAAAAATACCCAAAAGGTGGTTGTTTTTACTGCTCCCTATGTGCTTTAAGACTAGGGACAGTACTTGTAAGCCAGGCCAGCCTTGTGGGAACAGACCAGAGTACACAGAATATGCCACACTGGAAAGACTGTTTGGACACCCCTCCCCAATCCTTATGTCATGCTGGCCTGACAATTACAAGAACCATTTAGACTTGGCTCGCAGGCCATCTCCCTCCCCGCTTTTTTCTTTAATGGAAGGGGAGAAAGTAAACAAAACCATCAGAAACAAATTCTTTTCACCATTCAGGTGCTGCAAATGGTTGGTTTAGTGATCTGCATTGACTGGGCTCTGTGGTTAAAAATGTCAACAAAAATCCAACCAGAAGTGGCATCCAACTGGAAATGCCAATGGGCAAAGTCATTGCTAATTGCCCGTGGAAACTGCTAATGTCATGGGGATGAAAGGGGAAAAAAATCCTGATTCTAGCACACTAGTTCTAAAGAATTCAGTCAAGGGAGAGATTTCTCTGGGAACTTCATTGATCCCTGTGTTTCCTCTAGCCATTTCATAACTTATGGGCCTCCTATAAAACTAACATTAATGCTGTTAAGAGATGGCTGGGGATGAATTCTGGTTTAGCCTTTCTTTCTCCTCTTTAAGTGAACTGTGACTTGTCAGAGTCTACAGAACGGGCAATCCCACTCTCAATGTTCACCTAGTGAAACATCTTTTGGACAACATAAAAATGACCATTAAACCTGGGAGGTTATGTCAGCTCCAAGAGCATCCAGACCATAGTTTTTGGTTAACACCCCTACAAGAGGGAACCCCTTTAGTTCAACTGTGATGGAGATTTCTTGTGGCAGGATGCACATTTTGTTTCCATAAGATAAATACACGGTGATCCATCTTTTGAAGACTAAGGCAAGCATCTGTAAACCATAAAAATATACGTATATGCCCATATGTAGAAATATAGTATGTAGCACATACATGTTACGTTCTACATATAGGACTATATATATTACATGTCATATGACATGCCTAAGACATCATATCCTACATAGAATATGAAGTGCATGCCCATACATATATATATATATATATATATATCTCCTGTCTGTTACTATGGACAATAAAATATCATATATGCATATGACCTCATGTATTCATATGGTTTAGGGGTGTGTGTATGTGCGTATACACACGAGCATGTGCTCCCCTAAAGACAGCATGCGTTTGGCTGGCAGGCACCAGCATTCCAAGAGTTCATGCTCTAACACGGAGCTCTGAATTGACAACCTGTGCACGGAGCCGTCGCTGCACCCCAGATTTGAACCGTGTTCCGTTCCTCCCAGGCCCTTGTTCAGGCAGTCCCTGAAGAGGACTCTAGGTTTTTCCTAGCCTGCTGGGGTGGGGGGTCTCTTGTCATTTCTAGCTCTGCTGCAATCACATCGAGAGTTTAGGTCCTGCCTATTGTCCCCTCCCTTTCCACCCACTCGTCTAAGTTACCTATATCAGTGACAGTGTCCCTGCTGTGGGACAGCTGCAGCTCCTCATTCTCAGACTCTGAGTCCTGCCGTGATAACTTGGTGCTCTTTAGGCTGCCGGCCCGGCGAATGCTGGAAAGGGAACCCCCCTTCTTCACCCGGAAACTGCGGGTTCCTTTAATCTGGAGCAAGCGGGAGCCTCCTATCCTGATCTTCCTGCTGGGAACTGTATTAAAAGAATAAAAGAGGACTTTTTTCCCCTTAATTTTTCCCCATTGAAAAAAGAAAGATATCCTGGCCCTCCCCTCCCTCCCGACCCTTTGCTGCCAGCCTGTATTGCAGCATCTTTTCTTCTAGCAAGGAATGTGGGGCCAGAGGCTCCCTCCAAAGCCACCGCCAATGCAGCTCTGTCAGTCAGGCAGTAAAGATGCTTTACGGAAATGTGTTCAGTGCCTCATTTAATGAAGACCTGGTACATCACCTCAAGCCTTGTCTGTATTTGGAATTAGCCTTCAGTCATCCACCAGCAAGTAGAGTCAGCTGCTCTAACAGAAACCCAAAATGTGGACAAGGAAAACTTACAATTCACACCAATTTGAATCAATTCCTGACAGGAAACAGGATCTGCCCAATGGATGTAAATTGCAGTTTTCTTTGCCAGCCCCTGGGGTTTACATTAGTGCAGAACCACCTCTTGCTAGGGATAGACGGCTGAATCCCAAGCATGAACAAGGCACCATGGACAAACCTATTTTCCCGTGGGCCTGGGTTCTGTAAACCTCACTGAGCTCTGCAGTAGGATCAATTATTTATTCATACAGCACGTGTGACTGCAGTAGTAGTCTGCTTCATGAGGTTAGCACACAAGACTTGTTTGAAGTAAGATTTGCATAAATCCGTGTCTCTGCATGTTACTCTTCATCATTAGAATGCTTTAGAGGAAACGGGAGCACGTAGATCCTCTCCTTCAGACAAATCAGCAGCTTTCAGGCATTAACAACATCCATTGACACTCTGCATTTTTGATGAGCACAGACATGAAATGGTTCAATGTTCAAAGCACCAACCGTTTGCACTTTCATTCTCCTCTTAGTTCAAAGGCAGTAAATGGCAGTATGTCAGTCCAAATGTTGCAACACTCAGTCATTTTACTGCAGATCTAATCGGGCAAGGCCATGTGTGATTGATTACCTTTTGGTGTGTTGTTGAGAATGAAGAGGATACAGCTTTTTGGATACCATGGGTAAGCAAAATATTTTAATAGAATTGTATTTTGCCTTCAGGAAAAATCAAATACACCTTTACTCCTGCCTCCAGAACCCAATTCCCACTCCCATTTCCAGTGGCTAATGTCCTGGCCGAAGACAGCTGGATAAGTTTTAAGAGCTACTCCTTAGTCCTCATGAATCAGCTGGGCAAATCACTGTTGAGTGACCAGAGAATCTCCCTCCAGTGCTGAGTTCCTTAGCAATCACTACTCCATGAATTCTGTTCAGATTAGCCTCAATACGTGGCTCAGTTCCCCGACTGCAAAACCATTTAAGCATTTGCAACTGCATTTCATGAAGTCTGCAGAATCTCATTTTAGCACCCAAATAGGACATAAGATCCTCTGAGAGCCTGCATCTACCTAGCTTTAGTGTCTGTATTTCAGACCTACCTGAGGCAGATTCTATACAGTAAACTCGTAGCTTTTGGATAGCTGTTAAGACACGCCTCGGGCTAGCAATGAGAGCAAAGTTTTTAACACTCCGGAAAAAAATGAAAGGAAACAGATTAGTACTCAAAGGCGTTGAGATAAATAAACCTGTCACTTCAAGCAAGAAAAATGTAGTTACATTCATACAACAACATTTTCTTATCTAGAAAAGTGTAAATTACAAAAGATGCCTCTGCATCTGTTATGTTTGGCCCAGGTGGATCCCCAGAAGAATATGCTTTGGCCAGAGAAAATCACATAATTATTGTAATTTTAAAATAAAACATTATCTTGCATTTATTTATCTTCCAAAACACTGCAAATATATCTTTTCTATAGTATATTAGTATATTAGGTTTCAGTCTTCCTACCATAACCACTTTTCCCATCTCTAAAATGTAGTAAAGAGGCAGCTTTAGCAAAGGACTACTACAAGACAGTTTAGGGAAAAGGGAGAATGGGGAAAAAAAAACCAACCACCAACTAAAATTGCAGGGAAAAAGTCATTTAACAGAGTCAAGGATGCAGAAAGTTAATAATATCTTTGCAAAAATATTTCAATTCTGCATTATGCCTGTAGCACAGTAACGCATGAAGGAAAACCTAAGTCAGCATTGTCTCTAAAAAAAATAGGGTAGTTAGTGATTGCCCACCAGCATTTTCCAGCAGGACTGTGTGCTTGTAGTGTGCAATCTCCCACTCAGGTAACATCCCAGTGAATGGAACTGCTGCCTGAGAGGCTGAAAAGTGGTTTCAAGTAATTGTCATAACTATCTTAAAAAAAACCCCACAACCCCAAACCCAAGCGTTTCCTCATCTAAATAGTTAGAGAAGTCTTTTCCCACTATCTTAGACTATTAGACAGACCATAAGGCTGTGTGTTTCTCTGGGCTGCCAACATGTCAAGAGTACAAAAAATGAGGTTGAGCATGAATTTATCCAGCTCACCTTTCTTAGGTGGATACCTAGCTGTCTTCACAGGAGTAACTGTCCCATCTGACACACAATTTTGGGGGCAGTTTTACACCATGTAAGTCTTGGAAGCAGTTCTAATATTTTCTCCAGTAATTGTGGCAGGGTCACAGCTGAAGACAATGCAAACTTTATACAAAGCCCCCTGAAGTCAATAAAAGCTCCTCTGAATCATTAATAGACATTACAATTCCTAGAGGATTACCAGCCACAGACTCCATCCTTTTCAAACAGTCATCAAACATTTATCCTTTTCAAACAATCATCAAAATTATCATCCAAACATCTACACCTTTACATGGCTATTATGAGACAGAATTTAAACAGTTCTAGAAAACTTGTTAGAGGGAGACTCATTTACAGGTAACGGTCTGGCAGTTTAGCCTCTAATTGCAAATACGCACGATGACTGTATGTTGTATTGCAACACTTGTACCATCAGATAGTATGTGAGTTTTGCATGAGATGGCTCAAAAATGGAAACAATCTGCTGTTCTCAGCAAACACAGTGAGCTTGAGGTTTGCTTGTACAGTATACAGTATGTTGGTAACATTAATCTGCTAGCCATCAAAAGCTACACAGGTGTGTGTTTTTCATGTGGTAGCAAAGAATTCAAGAGATCAAGTGATCGACCACTAATTCTGTGAGGTGCCATGACTTCCAAACCAGTACAGATTTTCACAGAAAGATCCCAATCTTCCCTCCTATCTGTGGTTTTCCCAAAATGAAAAACTGTAATCAGAATAACAAACAACCAAGAACACTTTTGATCTTTATTTTTAAAGTGAATCAAATAGTGATGCTTCTCTCATCATTCCACTGAGAGTTTCAGACAAGGCATCCTCCTTTTTAGAAACCTTGCAATGCTCTCAATCGGTTTCAGTCATAGCAGTGTTTTATAAAATTTAACATCTTTGCTTCTCACATTTGTTGTATCGAACCCTGAAGGCCAGAAGCGTCTCAGAAATGATTCAAAGCCACGTGACTCCATGGCTGCCTGCTTTTTAACACAGTCTATGCAAATGAAAACATAAAGTCAAGCGCCACTTCACAAGCCCTGAGAATACAAAAGCCTTATTGTGCTGACAAACCTTTTTTCTCCTCGAAGCCAGCCTCAGATTTGAGGGTGTGGCTGCTGCTGTGCAGGGAATCCTTTGAATCTTCATTTTCATCCAGAACCCCAGCAAAGCTGATCTTTCTTTCATACCTGTGCCGGTCCATCTCAGGGTCCAGACGCAGCCTGCAGCTCTCAAGATCCTGTAGAGGAATGTAGACCACACAGATGTGCAGGCAATATGAGCCCTCATGCTTTTCACTACAACCATAGGAGCTTCAGGAAGAACTGATTTGGATGGGATTTTTTTTTTTTTTATCACACCATTGTCCATCTACCCTGACACTTTCTAATCTAACTACTCTTTGGGCTTGCAGCACACTGAGCCACGCTGTCGAGATGGAGGAGTTAACAGGTGTTAACACACATTTCTGGTTAACAGTGCTGAGTGAACTGGTACTCTGTCTGCAGGATCATCTGGGGGAAAACACATAAATAGTCCCTGATGGATAGGTGGCAATAAAAGGTGGTTGTTGCCCAAGATGCTGGGTGGATGGTTAGGTCTCTACTCCCAAAGGCTTCCTGTGGCTGACGGGGGAAGGCATTGCCACTGTACTCATCAGAGGCAGAAAAGCTGAGAGAAAGCTGGCTGACAGTGCGACAGCCATGACAGCACGGCCCAGAGCAAGCTTTCTGTGTGCAGATCAGGCTGAAAAGACACAGTGGAAAACAGAAAGTAACAAAATGTTGGCTGCACGTAAATTCTGGAAAAGGAACAGCATTGCACCAGAGACAAGCTAGTCTGCACCATCATTTTCTCCTATTAACAGAAATGGCACCATTTATGCCTCCTACTGGCTAGGAATTTGGGCCAAAAAAGCAAGAGTCCTAAGGTTCCACAAGATATTGGATTATCATCCACTTCCTCTAACCACAGCTAGAAAAAGTGAAAGAAAGACTGTGAACTCCCACACTGGCAAACACAGTCAAAATGCTAGGCTCTTTAAGAATATCATTTGTGCCTTTTGACTGGGGTTGTCATCAGCTTTGAGATCTCCCCACCCAAAATGTAACTAGCTGAAATCTAAGATGACATAAAGATCCTTGCTGTGAGTAAATAGCTGATGAATGTGAATGATATTACTGAAATTATCCAAAATAGTTATTCTGAATAAAATTCTGTGGGCTCAAGAGATCCCATACTGGAATTTTCATACAAAACTCCTGTAGAAGTTACTGGGAGCTACTTGAGTAGTGACAAAGTCTGCTAATCTAAGAGCTGGTATGAAAAAAGAAAAGTCTTCACAAACCTATGTTCTAGACTGAGCTGTGCTGGAAGGGGTTAACTAGTCTATCTCACACCAGCTGAAGATACCACACCATTTGCAGTCAGCTTTGCATCTCCAGGGGAATTATCATAAATGATTGTCAGAAAAGCTAACAGTTGATGGCCATAAGGGAAATATTTTGAATTTGCTCAATAACAAAACTTGGGACATAAAAATGTGAGTGCCTAATGTAATGCTTTGTAGTAACTCTAGCACTGAAAACTTCCATGTAAATAGTTTAAAATGTATCTAACAGAGTTTAGGATATGAAACAAAGGCTAAAGCATTTCAGGACAAAAATCTGTGATGACCTCTGTCTGAATTACAACAGCTTCATAAATTAACATGCATAAACTGAGCCATGATAACAATATAGGTATATTCTTAGGGCATGATTAGAGTTCCCCTCCCTGGAGTGTTTTTTGTATCACTCCTCCCAGCTGTATGTCAACATGTTTACATTGGAAATTGCTGCCTCCACAAATTAACTGACAGAATGAAATACATCCTCTTAGCACAAAGTCAGTCTGACTCTTATCTATCTTCAACAACTGCTAAGCTAAAATTAATGTCTTTCCACCAGAGCAAATGACAAGTTTCAGTTCTCTGGCTCTACAGTGGCAGCAGTAGGATCCAAGAGGATGTATTCTTCACTTCCAGTCATTTGCAAAGTGAGCTTGTATCTACTGCATCAGCTTCAGTAAAAGGCTTTGTCGAAAGTTCAGTCAGGTCTGCCTACCCACACAGGTATGGGTGATTATGCCCTAAGCCTGGCAAGTCTGGAGGGGCTCTGCGTAGTTAAACTGCTTCATCACAACCAGTTTGGTTGTAAATGCTTCAGTTCTTTAAGGCTCCTAAGTCTGTGCTCCTATCTATGGAACAGATATGCCTACAAACACCAGTGGAAATGAGATTTGCTTTGCTGGAATTTCAGCTTTATGGACCATAGCAGTATGTACCCGATTCTCTTGGAAAGGACCCATCACTCCATACATACAGAAACTTAGTATTTTAATCTGGAGTGCTGTTAGCTCTTCCCCGCCTCCCCTACAAAATTAAAAGAAGCACTCTACGGCCATTTTCTCTAATAGGCTCTTGCATAATGTGACCTTAAGGTTTCTTCTGCCTACGCACCACAGAATAATTCCTTTTTCTTCTTTCCCATATACAAGTCTGAAAAGCTATTAATCAGTTGCATTTCTAACTGGCACAAAAGCACAAATTTCTGTTGACCTTCATTACTCAACGTATTCTTAGTTCTAAGCCCAACTACTCTACTGAGATGAATTCTAAGCCCTGGTATTATTCTGCTTTTGGATGCAGTCATTTATTACGTGGTAAAAATAACAACAAAGTATTTAGGAAGACTTTTGCTGAATATATCACTGTTTTTTAAAATTGCCCTTCTTGCATACCTGGGGGCTGAGTCACTTAATCACTGGTCATCTACAGCCTTTGAAATTAATTTCAGATCGTAATTACAATAATGCACAGCTAAATCAGCCTGTCAAATACAACTGCCCTCAGCAAAATTTGATCTAAGTCTGTCATTATCAAAAAATAGGATATTAGGGCTAAATCCTTCATGTTCACTTGGAAACTTAACGTCTCATTCTTTATTTTGTCCTCTCATTCTTTCTATTGAGAGCAACCCTGCAGAGAAGGGCTTGGGCATATTAGAAAACTGCCTATGAGCCAGCAGTGTACACTCACAGCCCAGAAAGCCAACCGTGTCCTGGGCTGCATCAAGAGAAGTGTGGCCAGCTGGGCGAGGGAGGGGATTCTGCATCTCTGCTCCTCTCTTGTGAGACTCCACCTGCAGTGCTGTGTCCAGCTCTGGAGCCCTCAGTAGAAGAAGGACATGGACCTGCTCAAGTGGGTCCCGAGGAGGCCACACAGATGCTCAGGGGGCTGGAGCACCTCCCTTGTGAGCACAGGCTGAGAGAGTTGGGGTGTTCAGCCTGGAGAAGAGAAGGCTCCGGGGAGACCTTATAGCAGCCTCCCAGTGCTGAAAGGGGCTACAGGAAAGCTGGGGAGGGACTCTGCATCAGGGAGGGTAGGGGTGGGAGAAGGGGTAACCATTTTAAACTGACAGAGGGTAGATTTAGATTAGATCTAAAGAAGAAATTCTTCCCTGTGAGGGTGGTGAGGCCCTGGCACAGGTCGCCCAGAGCAGCTGTGGCTGCCCCCTCCCTGGCAGTGTTCCAGGCCAGGTTGGACGGGGCTGTGAGCAACCTGGGCTAGTGGAAGGTGTCCCTGCCCGTGGCAGGGGGGTGGGAACTAGACGGTCTTTAAGGTCCCTTCCAACCCAAACCAATCTATGGTTCTGTGATTCTTTACAATTTTTATCCTGATTTCCTAAAGAAATTAGGCTTAAAAGATAAAACTGCGTGTCTGCCACACAATTCTCATCTTATTCCGTGCTAACCACCTCTGAAGTTGATCACCTTCAACCCAATTTGACAAAAGATAACTGAGTGCCTGTGTATTTTGTGAAACAATGGTCTGAAGTAAATTTTAAATGGCATTGTTAGACATAAGAAAATCCACACAAGAATGAACCAATGGAAATCAGATTTCATGGGCTCTGCTATTCACAAAATTATTTGTCACCTAATCAGTCATTTAGCTTATTATTCATGCCAGGATTTGCCTGTGCCTCTCAGTTTCATGGATGTTTATTTCTTTCCTGCTTCTTTGTTTCTTTCTTTTCCTCTCGCAGTCTCTTAAATTCTGTGTCTAACCCTAACCAAAAATCTGCAACTTTTAAGCTCCAGTAAATTCTCTGTAATGCATCCTCTTCCCTTCTCTAACCATCCTGTTCAGTTCTCTGTCAATCGGCCCTGCTGATCAGGTAGGTAGCACATGAGCTGTCACTTACTGCAGCCCATCTCCCACACCCCTCAGGTCCCCCACACTCAGTTACTCAATTCAGCTGTTGCCCTCTTCTCTATTTTAAAGCTTTCTTGAACTTCCAGTACATGTTGTGCTCCCACAGGCTTATCTTCTGAATCAACCCATTTGATGTGCCCTGCCCATCTTCCATTCACCAGACAACGGGGTCCTTTCTCCCTGCATCAGAAATCCACTGGAGTTGTTACCCCACCCTATCTCTCCTCAGACAGAGCCCAATGACTTCTGTGGGCATGGATCCCTCTCCAATGTGTGTTGTCCACTTACCACAAGAGGCTCAGTACGTGGCCTGGGCATGTAGGGAAAGGTCTCTCGAAGGAAAGTGGTTATCTCCAGAAGAAGTTGACAGGCTGCCATTTTCAGTGCAAAAGGACAACAACATTTGGTAGGATTCACAGTGCCTAGGAAAAAATATTTCTATGGTGAGCAAGGAGATTGTATAAAATCTGGAACCAAGAGGTGATGGACATTTTCACATATGGTGCACAATGCAAGCTGCACTAAGAAAGAGGAAAACCCAGACTTCTATCTATGCTGCTTTTCCTACACTAAAAGGAACATAGTCAAACAAATTTCAATCCATGTATTTATCAGCAGATGCAATAGTACTAACACAGTACTAACAGTGTACTATAGTATACATTATAGTGAAGCAACACCATAGTGTACTATAGTCTATATTATAGTATATTATGGTGAAGTACCTAATAAACTAACATGATCTACAGCATTCTGTATACACTACATTTAGTGTTAATACACGTTAAGAAGTAGATACGCTTCTTCCCCTTTATAGTTTTGCATTCATCCAAATCTTCCACAGTTCTAGAAAAGAGGCACTTTCAAATACAGGAAAATTTCTCAAAATACATGGAGTTATGACTAGCCAGCAAACAGGTACTCTTGACTATTTTTAATTACTATCCTGATAACTGAAATGACAGCCTCCTTTGAAGTCAGGCTTCCTTATTTGTGCAAAGAATCCAAGTGCTATTTAGAGATAATCAAGAAAAAAAAATCAAACTGCTTAATCAAATGATATATTCAAATGCTTGATCTAAAACAAAATGGGAAAGGGAAGAGGGATTATCGAAACACTTGAAGTTCTGTCTCAACTGAGTCTAAACAATTAGCTTCAAAAACCCTACACTTTGTAACCCATCTAATGCCATTCAAAGCTTGAAAATATGAAGGATTCTTCAGTGCTTGATCAATTTGAAAAATACTATTTAGAATAAGAGCAAAAAAGTAAATAAAAAAAGTAGTTGTGATGCCAACTAACCACACCCATTTTTTAATAATGTCTGATATTAACATCTATATCCATATCAGAGAGATTTGTGTTTTCATTTGCTTTCCCCCCCTGTATGATCTAAATACTTTTTGAAAAAGAAACAGTCCAAAACAAACAAGTGAGAGGACACCACAGGGATCAGATAAAACCAGATTAATTCTGTGATGCTTGCTAATTCCTCTGTACACATTCTCAGCAACAAATTATGGACTTTGTAGGGACTACAATAATCTGAACTATCAAATACAGATGAGACGTACAGTGTAACAGAATATCCAACTGCATATTTTATGCTCCTCAGCCTACTCCCTACAGCACACAGGGCAGCTTTTGAAAAATCGCTGCCTTCAGCAAGAATGAAGATCAGTTATTTTCAGACCCTGGTTTTCAGGACTGTACTTGAATTTTTAAATGGCTTTCTAGACCACACCCTATTCTCCCTGCTTGTCTTAGGCCACCCTTTTTCAGCAGCTCCATATCCCCTTGAGTGCCTGGTATCAGTGGCTGAACGTGGACAAGAAAGCCTATTCTGTCACTCAGTAATGGGAATGCAGTTGTTCATTCATGGTGCAGGAGAGGGAAAATTTTGGGTGAACCCTTCTCTTGCTTTGGATATACCTCCTGAAGGGCCAGTAACATATCCAGAACAGCCACCCACGTTCATGCAGCTGCCAGCGCTGGCACACCACATAGTGGCACATGTGAAGGTCTAGCTTAGGGCCAGTACCTTCTCTTGAGATCATTTTCTAGAAATGCCATTTCACTGCTTCCACCTACTCCTCTCTACATCAAAGTTGTCCTTTATGCAGTGACAAGAACAAACCCAGAACCACAGGAAAAGAAACCAGAAGATACACGAACAGCGCTAGCACACCACATCCAATGGCGAACAACAGTACGTGTACACAGGAACCAGTACGGTACAGCACACATGTATATACAAATGGTGTCTGGAGAGGACATAATGTTCGTTACCACCTTCACCTACAACAGTATGTGTTTTGACTTAATTTATTTTGGTTCACATGGTTTATTATAATTTGCATGCCTATCTAGACTTTCAGAATCAGTGATCTGTCACCCCCCCTCCCACCCTTATGTACACACAGGCACAAATGTGTGTGTTTTAGTCATTTGGTTGTTATACAGATTTTTAATGATACTTTTTACACCACTGTGCTATATTTCTGCCTGAGAATCGGGCAAATATACTGAAGTCAAGGTTTAAAAGTGTTTGGTAGAGCTGTGCCAATTCACATCAGGTGAGGAGACAACTCATCAGTGTTAAGAAAAAGAAAAGCAGCTGATCTTACACAAATATTTTTTGGCAGAAATAACTGGGAAGGGAGGCAGTCTGAACCACTTTTGGCACTCAGGTGACAGCAAAACTCAAGAAATAAATTGTTACCCTGCTTATAATTGCAGTTGCCAGTATACAGGATTGCAACTCACTGCCTGGTTTCCCCCCCTTTTCCTTCAAAGTCTCTCAGTGCTGCTACCCATCTGTACATCCAGGCATGGAAACAACAGGGGAGGAAGCTGGGGTGAAGGTGAGGGACTGGAAAATACAGCTGGGTGGCAAGAGGATGAAAAGAGAAGAAAAATTAAGTGCTCCTAAAGCAGAGGTTCTTACAAGCGGGGGTTCTTGTAGTAAAGGGAGTCTCCTTACTGTCATCTAAAAAGTCTTCTTCCTCATCCTCCTTTCTCAGGCGCCTCTTGGTCTCCTCATCATAAATGAGGCCCAGCAGGTTGGCAGGGCTCTCACTCTCAGCATGGCACAGCTCGTTGAGGCGGACACCGATTGCCTGCAGACACGGAGAAAGAGACAGCACGAGGAGGTTAGAATTTCAGCCCAGCTCACTGGTGGTTGAGGGCTGTGCCCCACGAAGGCTGTGGAGATGTTCCAACCAGAACAGAGTATCCTGGCTTTAATTTTACTGTCTGTAAAGTAAAGAAAGGGATGGCAAAGATTAATTGCTATCAAAATCATAATTTATACTCCCCTTTTTTTAACCAAAATTTGGAAAGAGTGTCAAATTTCACAGAATTTCAGGATGAAAAGCTTTTGCAGATTTGCTTAAACAACAAAAAACCCCCCAACAAACCAGCACATGACAGGCAGGAGGAGATTAGGTCACTATTTTGTATAAATTTCTTCCACTTTTCTTTTTCCTTTGATATATGCGTACCAGATTTTTGCTAAGCCTTTTCACTGAGAATGTATGTCTTCTGTTTAAGAAACTATCCTGTGACTTAGAAATCCAGTTCCTGTCTCTTCCACAAAACTGCTGAATGCTCATGGGAAAGCCTGCTTCGATCTTTAAAGGAGAGAGTCCCTGTTGCACTTTCCAAAATGACAATATATTTGTAAAAGCTGGGAAGGTGCATGGGTAATGTTGTAGAGGGGATCCATGTAAAGAACACAGACAGACAGATTTCCAATGGATACTGTTACATGCTCCAGGAGGGCATTGATTGTTTATTTGTGGCTGTTTGCCAGAATCATTATCAGCATGTAAATGGCCCTCATGGTGCTGTCAGCAAAGCTAAAGATAAGGGTGTGTTAGAAAGAAGAATGTTTTCCTTTTAAGAGACTTCAGAGCTCTTAAGGATTTTCTTGATTTTCTTTGCTGCAGGTAGGTGAAGAGAACACAGACAAGTATGAAAAACTTTATCCTGTGATATCATCACTTTGCTAGGGATGCAATGTGTTTAATTACTGAGTTTTCATCAGTACTTGCCATTTGGCCATTTTTCATTTTGAGATAGTTTCAGATAAAGATACTAAAGAGGATTTCTGAATCTTTTACAAATCAGAACTGATGGTCATGCCAGCACCAAATAATTTTTCTGTCTTGGCTGAAGTGACACAGAAATACATAAACAGTCAATTATTATGGCTGTTCTTCCTTGCTACCAAGCAGTTCCTGTGAAATCTAGCAACAGTGAAGAGGGGTCGCCTCTGCTACACAAAGAGAGTAAGATGGTATTGCTGTGGTTTGCAAGCTGACACAAATGGTTGCCAATCTCAGCTGTGAGCCTGCACATTGCTAAACAAACTTCACGTCTCTCAGGCATTTAAAGGAAGACATGTTCAGCATGCCCCTCCACAAAGCAGTAATTTGTCACATATTATTTATGCTGTGTTGTCCACCCTAATATTAAAGCAATCATACATAATCCCACATCTTCCTACCTCATGAGCATTGAATTCCTAACATGTATCATCTGCATGAATTATCCTTGGTTTTCCTAGCAAACAGAGAGCATGGCACACTTTGAAAGAAAATGCCTCTTAACAGAAGAAGTCAAAGGAAGTGACAGACTAACCTGATCAGAACAGATTTAACATTATATTATTTCAGAAGGCAGCCTAACAAGTGAGATTGCTTGATTTAATAGGTTTATCACTGTTATGGGCTGTCCAAATCCCACTTCATGTGGAAAGGGTTTACCACTGTTATTCTCTGATGTCTCCTAGGGAGGCTGAATTAAAGGAGTTGAGTGGGGAAAAAAGGTTTTACATTCATTCTTGGTCTCACTAAACTTTGACAGTAGCACTGTATATCATAATTAGTGAGCAATGACAGACAAGCAAGGACCCACAATTAGCACAAATTTCCAGCCTTATTTACTGCAAGAAAAAAAAACAAAACAACAAAACCAGAACAAGGCCTCAGTGCATTCAGAGACTAATATATTCTCTTCTCTCTGTCCAAGAATCTTCCTTCCAGAGCAGCAGCTCTGCTGCCACCACACAGCAAGGATGGTGTGCTGTAGTGTTGACAAGGATCTGGTGGCATGGAGGCAGAGATGGGCTGGATGACATAGCCCATCTTCTTGGTACTGGAGCTGCTTGGGAACTCTGTGAGTGCACAGTCATTCCGACCTTCATGCTGATATTACCCACGGTGAAACAGGCAGATTAACACACAGAAACGGTCGTGTGTTCTACATCAGGGGCCTCTACTACAGCAACAGAAAGATGTTTGTCCTCACAGTTCAGCCTATCTGGTTGGAATCTGATCAGGGCCAACAAAAGCAGCCACCTAAGGAGCACAGCTTGCAGGGTCTCAGCCCCACAGGCTTGGCTGGTGGCTGCTGCTTATACTTGCAGCCAGCTTCATCTGAAACAGCTTCTGGGAGGAAAAGAACTGCCAGAGGACTAGCCTTGCCCAGCATTCAACATAGAAGACACAAAGAAACTGCACCTCACCAGTGCTATGCGCAGACCAGTCCTCAGTTATGAGTCTGGGGGCCAGTGATGCTGTGGGTAACTGTACTGTCCTAGCCTCCAGTGAGAAGAAACAGAAATATTACTGAGCAGCAGGACACCTTACAGTGAAAAGAGAAGAAATTTGCACTGTAAAGACTACTCTCCAAATCTTCTCCTTCCTTACAGTAAAGTAAAAGTAAGGCTTTTCCCTTCTGGGATGTTCCTAAGCAGTTAGCAAACACGCACTATTCTTAGTATGGAGAACACATCCAGATAAGTCTTGTGATGCCATTAAAGTTAAGGGGAAAAGAATTATGCTAAGTTGCCTGCCATCCAATTTCCTTGGCTCCTTTCTTGTGACCTTGCATCACGTGGTGGTACTTTAACATTTCAAAAAGAAAACTTTCCTGGATTTTTTCCAGCTAAAGCTATTACAGTTTCTAAAAATGGCAGCTGAGGGAGAATTTAACTGGCTTCTAATAGTTACTGACTTGCTTGCTCCCATTTTTGTCAGAATCTGAAAAAAAGGAACATCTAGAAGCACAGAATCCACAGAGATAGATAGTCCTGACTGTCAGCAACACATGCAAAAATACAAGGACTGTATAATCCTATATTCTTCACTTGGAAGGAGTTCTCAAAGGAGTCAGGCTAAAGTGGTGACTTCATGGAATACAGAAGCAAATACATTCTCACTATGTACTTTTTTTAAGGACTTTGATATTTGTGCTGTTATTAAGATAGTCACCTGTGTTTGAGACATACCAGAGAGTAGGATGCCCAGGTAGCACTCCCTAAGTTAGCTTCAGAAATGGAAGGAGAGCTACCAAGAGACAAAGCTTATCAGCTTGGATGCTCAGACCCAAGCTAGGTTCTCCCGCTGGGTTGCATCTTACAGTGGGAATATATTGACATGGACAGCACTAGCTCAAGGTTCCCAACAGTGTGCTCCACTGATAAGCATGTGTTGGTTCAACCTAGGAGAATATGGGTCAGTAAGGCTTTTTTGGCCTTGAAATACTGGGGTTTCAACCCCAAGCCCCAAATTAAGGCTGACATATGGGTGATTCCCACAGCCCTTCCCAAAGGGGGGGTGAGTTTACCTTTAGGCTTCCCTCCAGGGTGGGGCCGGCCTTGCAGACAGAGCCATTGGGTAAATGAGCCCCAGGTGTCCCACATTAAGTCAGCAAAGGTCAGGTGTCCCACTGAGGGATAAAAGCTGGGACCCCTTGCAGGCAGGGGCAGTGTCTGTCTGTGAGGTGGATGTCCTGTGCAGAGTTCCCTGTTGGGGAAGGACCTCCTGCCTCCCTGGGACTGGGCTCCAGTCAGGTCTGGCTTTTGTAAACGTGGGCTGTGTAGAGATTCAGTATGTGGCTTCCTTGGTCTTGTGTATTTGGTTTGTTGACTCAGTTGTCTCCCGTCCCTTCTATGGGAAACTGCATTTCACCATTTATTCCACCCATTGTTGGCTGTGTAGTGGTGTTGTTGGGATCAGTGGGATTGATGTCAATTATGTATAATCTGATTGACTTGTTTGTACCCCCAGCACTCACCCATGTACTGACCCTTTTGTATCAAATACAATTTGGTTATTGGTTCATCTTTATGCTGGCTGTGTCCTTTATGCTAGGCTTGATAATTGGCAAAACAGGCCTGACTTGCGTAAGTACCCCAAGACTGTAGAATTTTCAAATTCCTCTGAGCCTTGCATTTTATGGGCTGGTTGGAGGTTTTTTTGCATCATGATGCTCATTGTAAAAATCTCTGATTTTGTGAAAAGAGCTGAAAAGTATAAAGCTCACTTCTACATAAACAGACACCACAGAGGTTAAGGGAACTTCTCCAACTATTTTGAGTTGTGTGAAATGATTTGGAATAAATGTGAGGCCTTCAGCAGGTATAACCTGGTGGGTTTCCAGGGAAACTGCAAGTGGCACTGACAGGGCCAGACAGGGCAATCACCTAGTTCATGTATGGTAAGAGATCATCATCAAATAAAACTTGAAGAAGCCAAGCTTAAAACAAATGGAGGCAGTTCTTTTGATGTCATGTAGTAGCCCTGTAGAATATCTTGCCAAAGAAGGATGAATGCTAACAGTTTGTATGGGTGCAAGAGAGGCTCAGTAAGTATGTCAAAGAGAAATCCATCACTAAATAATACAGTACCATGTCTAGCTCAAGCAGCCCTAGGCTAAAAATATTTGGAAGCTAGAAAAAAGCAAGTAGTATCACACCCCCTGCTCTTACTCTTCCTTAGACATTCACACATGCCAAGTGCTGGGAGCAGGAGAGTGGACCAAATGGATCCTCTGAGGGAACACAGCCAGGGTGTGGGGGGGGAAGGAGACACTGTTATGTCCTAGCAAATTCTGTTTCCATTTGGAAAAGAGCTGATCCTTGGCAGGCTGTGAAGTGCAAGTTGGAAGGGAGGCTTATGAGTCCACTTTTTACTGGAAACAAAATTCTGCACAGGATACAATTACCTTTACATTTTGGTATATTACATTTTGGTATATTTTTTAATGTAAGTGGAAGAGAAACAAATACTTACATCTCCCCACTGGTAGAAGAGCTTAGCTGCATTCCACTGCAGCTTCTGGTTCCTTTTGTTGCCCACAATAGGAGAACGTCCGCGGGACAGGCCTTTCTTAGTAATGTTCACATGGTGGCCCTTCATCCACTCAGGCCAGTTGCCACGATTACAGCGGTGAACGAAGCGTGCACACTCAAGGAACAGGGCTGCTCTCGCCACTACAGGAGCTTCCTGAAACGTTTGCAAAAAATCACCTTAAATACAGATACATTGGGAAAACTCTCTGAACATTAGAGGATTTTGTGCTTTAATCAATTGCTCTGCAAGCTTGCCATGGAGTCACACAGACTGAGCAATCTCTTCATGAAAATCTGAAACCAAGATCTCTGCTGTGAGTCTCACCTCTTGAGCTAATAAAACCAAGGCTCACGAACGCTGAAGAGTTATGCTTAGTCGAACCACTAGAGGGACAGAAAGAGCCACTTTATAAACCACGTTGTATCAGTAGCCCTCTAATGCTTTCTTTCAGAAACCACGTAGCTGCTAAAAAGCGGACTGTTACTGTCACTGTTACTGGAGGAATGACTCAAGTTTTCTTTTCACTTTCACTAGTAAGGCTGCAAATATTGCAAGTGCAAATGGCAGCACGGCCACATGAATCCTAGCATTTGTCATGTTAAGTTCTGCCTGCGTATCTTGGGGGTAGCAGCATGAATGGAGGCTTGCTGAAACTACGAAGAGTGCTATTCTGCACTTAAAACAAGGAGAGTGAAATCCATTTCTGGCATAAGTCAATAAAATTTCGTTGGCTTAACTTCAATGGCCTTAGCAAGTATCAGACAGTTTAGTACTGAAGCAACATCGGGAAGCTGAGTCTTGAAGTGATTCACTATTTTCCAGAGGAAAATCCTCCTGCCCCCAGCTTGGAAGAGCACTTTAATGGGATAAATGATATTGAGTGTATCTTAGTTTGTGTTAAATCACCCAGCAGGATCCATGTTAGACCAATAAAGAATGCTTCTGAAACTCGCAAAACATGTTCAAAAATGGACACTATAATTTGTTTCCTAAGGGGTAGCTTAGACTCAGGAAGAAGCTTTCTCCCCAGCAGTCTACAACTGCAAAAATAACATCTTCACAGACATGGAAAGTGACTAAAAGCAAATGGTTTTCCTCATTTCCATTTACTTTCCCGCCTGTCTTCCTGTAATTTTCACTAGCAAAAACACCTGTGCCCAGCAGGTTGTAAAACTAAGAATACAACAGTCTTCACAGTTTACGAGCTGGCTTTGAAAGGTTCCCTAACAGAGATTTCACAGAGCACAAACATGTATTCCCCACATTCAGATGCTGACAGCTTTAATGAGATAATTTAAACAGATCGGCATCTACTTATATGGGGAGGTTCCTCATCTGTGGTCCATAAATAACAGACGGGTCCTGAGACCATGGAAGATGGTCTGTGGAACATTATTAAACAGTGCCTCCAGTAGTGCTTTAATCAAAATTTGAAAGTAAGAAATTTTGGATCAATGCTCCGAAGGTTTGGCAATAGATTTAAGGAATTCTGTACTGCAGCTAAACTTACAGCCAGAATTCACTACCAACAGGACTGAAAAAAGTCAATCCTCTTAGGGGGCTGGCAAAATAAAAGAAAAAGATCGTGTTTTGTCTTCATTAACAAGAAAATATATGTTAATTTTTTCCTGACACAAATCCTGTTGCAGCTTTTTGCTCATATTTTATTCCAATTTTGGAAGAAAATAGAAATAATTTTGCAATTCTCTTGAATAAGAACACTAAAGCTGGCCCAATGTTCTGACAAGGAAGGCAGAAATCTGAAACCAGACACTCATTGACAAGCAGAAACAAAACTAATATCTAGCACCAGGAAAAACCATTACAGCTTAGTTCTTGCTCACATGCAATACAGAACACAGAATAGGTGAGATTTTATTCTTCTATTCTCTCAGAGCAGAACCTTAACCATGGAGACATATGCAAAAAGATTAAGCCCCATCCTTAGTCTCCTCCTGGTTTAGTTTACCACTGGTAAGGTCACAATTTCTTAGCATATAGGAATCTTGTAAAGATGCGTGTTGTAAACATTATGAATGCACTCAACTACTATAACTAAAGGAGGATATGTAGCATGGGGGGTAAAAGGGAGGAGCAGGAGTTCCAAATTAAAAATCACTGAAAGACTCCTGCATGAAGGAGGACCTTCTGAACATCACGAGGCACAAGCTCCCTGTGATTGCTTACCTGTGGCTCAGAGAAACCTGAAGCAGCAGCAAGAAAAAGATGAAGATGTGACAGAATGGACAGGGATGGATTCACACCACAGAGAAACACATCACAAATGGAGAGAAATGAATCAGGCAGGTGATGCATAGCTGAAAAGAACACAAGTTACCATGGTCACTGTCAAAACTTAACACAGCAGCAATACTCTCACAAGCTTGCCTGTGGCTGTGAAACTGTTCACAAGTCCACTTTTAACATCTGACCTACTGTATCAATTTGAAAATTGTTCATTAATAAGAATACACCATTTTCTTAACAAAATTTCAAGTACTCCCATTGGAGCTTTTCAACAGATAACCCGATTGGTGCTAATAACAGCAAAAGTGATGACCTGGGTGGGAGGGACCAAATACAGAATGGATTAGGAATTTTACAGCATTACATTACTGTTTGTGTAAAGCTGATTCTGCAGAGTTTTATGACTGCAGAGCATTTAGGTCCAGTTTTGTTTTCAAGGATAATGAGTTTAATAAGACTAATCAACCAGTGGCAATTTTCTTGTGCCCCTTCTTGTACTCCGCAAGGCACTTTGAACAAAAATTAATTCCCACCAATCTCTTCAAGAAAAAAAAAAAAGTGCAAAATAACTTTTAAAAGTGCAATCTACTTTTAAGAGTAAATAAACTAAATTCAAGTACTGTCAAAAGATGCTGACTGGATAGCTCTGCTTTGTCTAGCCCCAAGGTAAGTCTGGCATGAGAAATAGCTTAGCAGCTATATGAAGACAGGTCATGAGTAAATTATTAACCAATGTCTTGGAGAGTTGCCTCAAAAACATTAGTTCAAGTCTCTCTGATTATATCTAAAAGTGGTCAAGTACAATCCATGACACAGCTGTTTGCTTCTGTTCCCAGACATCTATGCTAAGGACCTGTTTGGAGCAATCTCTGATTTTGTTCCAGGTCATATGCCCTCCTATGGACAAATATTTCTGCTATGGCAACAGAGACATGGGAAGAATAGAGCCTGACTAAGGCCGTGCGTGAAGTGGAGTCAGGATACTGGCAAGTATTCTTACAGGTTCGACACTGCTTCTGCAAACCCAACATTGAGTAGGTCCTCTCAAACACAACCCTGCCATAAAGCAGTGCCATTATGGCATTTCAACAAGGGTAAGAGATTTACATGTTAGAACAGATCAGTGCACACATCTTATTGGAGAATCGTAATGGTGACAGGTGTCACACATTGCTAAACTGGTCAAAGGAAAGCTTATATTTCCCCACTGGAGTCATTTACACTAGTCTAATTAGGATACTTTAGATAACACCTTTATACAGTACTACACAGCTGTTTATTAGAACTCTGCAGACACTCGATCACAGACTGAAATATCATGTTACTTGCCTTTCAACCTCCAAAGTTTTTTAAAAAGGGAAAGAAAAGCAATTTTGTTATTGCCCGGTCTGGATTTAAGTTGGTGACATAAAGATTAAACTGTCTGCGACATATTATCCATTGTCACTGAACATCTGCAAAGTCATAAATTCATTGTAGCTTTATAAAATCTGGTCAAGGATGGATGCTGCTTCTAGGAAAATATGTTAACAACATAGTTTCTACACCTAAGGCAATACTCATTTTAATATATAAATAAATCATTACCTCTATAAGGATGCAGCCTTTGATTCACTGTTCTAATTTCCTTAAATCACTGTGGCAAACCTGTATAAACTTCCAGGCTGATCAAAGATCTTGAAGTTGGTGTAAGAATGGAATTTCGAAAATCTGTGTGAAAAAACATCCTCAAAAAGTTTACGAAAGAATGGAAACTGGAGCTGTTTCCCTTTTATTTTTTAAAGGTTGCCATAGCAACTAGGCTGGATAAAATGACTTAAGAAGCTTTTAATTTGCATCAAACCTCATTCAAAGTATTGCTTCAAAAGCCTGAAACAGAAGTGAAAAACACAGAATGTTTTCCATTGGGTGTGCTCTATTGTGTGGGATTTTTCCATAACAGCATACCTTGCCATTAAGCAATAGTGAGATAACAAGCTATCTTTGAAACCTGCAGTGCCTGTAACTTCTTAGCTTCCACATACCTCCACTACTTTGTAGACAAAATGCCAGCTGAGTGGCTACTCGTAAGGAGTCTCCGAAGTCTGTAATTAGAACAAGGCTTCTTTCATCTTTAGCTGCAGATCTTTTAGAAATTCTGATACCAAAGCTTTCTGCATCATTCAGCAAAAAGGAAACAGGTTCAAACTCTATTTTGTAAAAGCAGGCTCTGGATGTCAGAACAGACGTCTTCAAATAGTTTACTCTGACCGGTAGCTTTCAGCTGACTTCATATATGGGCACAGAGTAAGTTGGTCTGTAGCTTAACCGTTTGGCAAATGTGAAAAATAATTAAGACATTTACAGACAATAGGGACTAAAATGCCAAACCCCCATTTTATAATGTGATTTATTAGCACGCAGAGTTGTGCATCTCCAGAAGGATCTTAGTGACATACCTGTCAGCAATGAGCTCCTTCCTGCCCATGCACCTTACATTCCCCGTCCTAGTTTAGCAGTCCCGATGGGGTGGCAGCCCTGAAGAATGAAGTTGTCTTTGTGCAGCATACCCAGCAGGAGTGACCAGCTCCACAAGCCACCTCCTCAGCTCACTCCAGACCTGACTGGTAGGACTTCTGACTGTGAGAGCATGAGACAGGCTTCCCTATCAGCCACTGCTTCCACAGCCAGAGGGACAACAATCTCCAACAGAAAGAGTGGGAACTAATGAAGAAAACACCTATCTACTGTAAGATGGACAGGGTTGAGTCCAAACAGTAGAGCTAGATGTGAACTGATAGCAAGAGTGACTTTGGGCCAATATTAATGCAGACTTGATTGAATTGGCAGCCTGAGGATGCAAGGTTAAGAAGAACATAAAAAGGAGTGGTGCGCAGTGTGTATCATCCCTACAACTATGGAGCAGGCAAGGCAGCACAGCTCAGGGCACAGCACTAGCAGGATGGGAAAGCCCATGAGCCTGGCATCCCCAGCAGCGAGTGAAAAAACTGAAGATGGAGCACAAATGGCATGGCAGCCAAAGAGGCGAGAAGTGGGGAGTGGGAAGACAAAGGGATAGAGAGGATGTGGATGCTCTGAGAGCAGTGGCTTTCAACTATTTCAGTTTGTAGACATCCAAACACTTATGGAAGGAAGCAGAAGAGCACTGTGCAGAGAAGGTACTAGTAATTGGCTGGCTTTTCATAGCTGTATTTGTCACACTGTGCTTGTCACATACGCACCTCAGAGAGCCCCACTGGCCTGTGAACCACAGGCTGAAGGCCACTGCTTTAGAAATGGAAGGGACTGTTGAAAAAATAGCAGCTGCAAGGAAAAGAAAGAGGGACCTACAGAGGAGACAGTGTCAGGAAGGAGGGACTGAATTGTGTCACTTCTGTGAGGTGGATCTGCAAATTAGCAATATCTGCATTTAAAAGCATGCACACTCTGACATTTGAAGTTTTTTCCACTGGTGACTAATAGTTCAGTGTTGCCTAATGTATAACTCCGTCAGAACTCCTAAGTGGAATTACTATGCCTCTCCAGGTAGTTATCCAGTCTTCAGTCCTTATTCTGTAGATTATTATTGACACTAGAAGCAGAAGCAGAATGGCTGTGAGCAAAAGTTGAAGTCTGACAACAAAAGCTTTGCGCTGGCAATAATCTAATTATGGGGAGCCGGCTAATAAAAAGAGAACCATTTTGTCTGAATACTCATCCAGTCACAGATGTTAAAACTCCACCTAGTAACAGCACCACCCATTAGCATTGCTGTGATGCTTTACCTGCTTTCTGTGTGGGCATGAACAGCATTAGTGAATGACAACGGACCACCACGTATGCACATGCTCTCACTCAGCAGGTAAAAATACACCAACAAATGACTTACAAGATCTAGGGCTGCTGCCAAAATGGAGGCATCGGGGATAGTGCCTGGTTCACAGCAGTTCAGGAGAAACTGAAAGCGCTTCATGCCTTGGCGGATTGCTCCCAGGTTCACAACGTTCTTGGATTTTCCTCCTTCTTGGTGGGAGGTCAAGTGATCATCAAAGCTATGGCAACCTAAAGAGGTAGAGAGTACAGAGGGGATGCAGGGAGGGGTAGGGAAAAGGGAACATGGTCTCTCACCAATAAAAATAGTGGAACAAAAAATCCTGATGAGTACAGTCTTGGTCTAAACCCCTTCCTCACCTTGATGCACTATCTTGAAGATAACAGGGGCATTTTTACAATATGAATGACTTCCACGAAATAGGTGTACAGCTACAGATTCTGGACTTGATCATACTGATATCTGCCCAAAACAATTCCACCCTACTCAGTGTGGAAGCTCAGGATCTGTTCCAACATAGGTGAATCAGGATATGGCCCGTCCTCCCCACCTTTTTAACACAGATCATCTTGCTTACTGTCTATTTTTCCCAAATAATCTCATATCTTGCTTCGCTATTGCCCCTAAATTTACCTTAAAGTGGAGTATGCATAAACCTTATTCATCATGTATCAATTTAGTAATATATCATCTACTAGGACAGAAAAATCAGCAGCAAATATTGGAAATGTTCTATGTGGAAATTAAATACTGTCCTTTGTTTTAGGCATACATCTTCTGCAATTACCAGAACACCCAAAGTGAGACTGGACTCAACTCCTACATATGATCAGCGTTCCAGCCTCTCTCCCCTGAAGTATCTTGTGCCCTAATAAGATATATTAGCTCCCTAATAAGAGTTCCTTTTGAAAATGAAGCTAGCACCCCACTCCAGGTCTTCTTTCAAGCATGATTTTAAACTCCATGTATAGAGTTCAAATGACAAATCAACTAATCCCATTGCCAATTGGAATGAACACTTCTGAAACCAGAAGATCATTACACAGTCAGTACCCAGAGTTGAGAGTGGTAGAATGACACAGATAAAAATTCAGGAAAGGAGTTTCAAGGCCAAGGTGGCTGGTCAAAATAAGAATAGTCAGGTTCTGGGCTTTTTGTCTTTATCCATAATACCCTTCCTGTTTACATCTGACAGTACAAAAGTTTACAGAATACTGCAGGATAAAGAACTGAAGAGAACACTGAGTGGAGGATTCAAGATTGGCATTAAACATGGATTTGAAAGACGAGAGGCAAAACATCAGCTCTATAGGACTTTGGGACTTCTTCCTCAGGAAAGAAGAATGGCTGAAAAGTTGTTTTAAGATTGCACTCCCCAGAATTACTTGGAAAGCACTTATGTACCACAAACAATAGTCACAACAGAAAATGACAATGTAGATATTCACTTTTCCCCTGAGGACAGAGGCAAATCAAATTTCAACAGGCTTCTTTATGACATCTGTGACTTGTTTCTCTCCAGTGAAGCTGCACATAGTTTTCCAGCAAACAATATGTTCCTATGTTGGGAAATACTTTTTCAAAATGGAACACATGAACACATAAAGTAGAAAGAACAGGTAGAACACTTACATAAATGAGCAGGCACAAATACCCTTTTCTTCCAACTCCTGTTTCCTTACAGCCTGTGGCATGCTATCTGAACCTTTCTGCTATGGCTGTTGTAACACTAGCTCATTTGAGGTATAAACAGATGTTTCCTATTCAGGGCCCTGTTAGGGCTATGCCTGTATGAGATAACAGAAACTTGACTTTCTGATACAGAAAGGCAAGCCTAAGGCATCTTCCTAACCCCCACTGTAAAGATCTAGCCGAGGCTGTGTCCATCTGGGCTCAGGGGTGCTACCTACAGTCTATCACTAGAGCCCCTTGCAGTCCTTTGCAGTCCCAGCTTTGTACTTTCTTGAAGCTGTGCAACAGAATCCTTCAGAGGCAGCTGACGACTGTCCCCCACTCTGTCCATCCTGGAGTAGCCTTGCTGTAAGCAGGGAAGCCCTCACTGGCTTAATGCTAACGCAGCTCAGCCCTGCAAAATCTCACCCAGCGAGCAGAGACCATTTCCTACCATAGGAAGACACTGGATGCCCAAGCTCCTGCCCTCACAGCTGCTTCCCGTGCGAATGCAAGATCACCCATCGGAGCAAGCATGTGCTGTGGTTCGCCTGTGCTGCTGTGCCTTCAACACCTTGGCAACTTCTACGGTCGCTCACAATGTCTTCAGTGAGTACCCAAAGGAATGTTAAGGGTCTCATGTAAACATACCGTAACTCACTTTTGTATATATGCTTTTTTCTTAGTATCAGTAAAAAGATAATTAAAATAAACATTTTTTATGCATGAATGTGCATATATTTATGTGTATATATATATATGTATACATATGCACACATACAGATACACACACACACACACACACACACACATATGCTTACATACATATCCAACACAATTTCCAGTGGTCTAGATGATAATCACAATGAAGATTACAATTCATAAATGATGTGACAAATTATTCTACATTTTATTGTGGGTTTTTTGCTGTAATGTATTTATCCTCTCTCAGTTTTGTCTTAAATTTGGTCTACTATGTTAAAAAACCCAAAAACACAAGAGGAATCACCACATGAAAAAAGCGTAAGCAAAGTAATGGCATAGCATTGTGAATGGCAAGAATGGGGAGGCAGAAATAGGTTCCAAAACTGTGCTATAGGCTCAGACCTTGAGTTATTTAATAGTGTGCTCATCCACCTTCAACAGGCTTTTATTGTCTTCTCCATAAGCACAGAAAATCTGCTGATCTTTATGGAAGATACAAAAGCACTGGAAATTTGAAGGCCCTCTGTAACATTACTGTTCTCCTGTTATAAGCCATCCCACCCTGAAAAGGCCTCACATTGGTTTCACTACACACATACAAGTATGTACACACCCAGGCATGTACAACTACTCTAATATTTTTGCTAATGGTATGTGCTTTTCAATGCAGACCAGAGATCCTTGTGGACATGGTGATAAACTTCCTCAACTGTCACACTTTGCCTTATAAGTTTTAAATACTCTGCCTCTGCTTCAGTTAGGGATCAGGCATCAGCCCAACCCTCCGCATCAACATCACTGGACAATTTGCATGTTTCTCATATTGTCATTCACTGGTCTCTGTCTTTAACCCATTGCATCACTTTTATTGTGGTATTTCTAATGCAGGCATATGTCAAATCCACGCATGTGTCATATACATCTCTCATTGGCATGTAAAAGATGTTTCAAGTTCTCTTCATTAATTACATAAATTCTGATGTTACTCAAAGAAGGCTGAAATATGGACAACACTTCCAACGTTCAAACAGCCACACTAACGTGTCATCCAGAGTTTTGTATAGACATAAGATGTGCCACATGTTGTGAAGAAGGCTTTTGATGCTTACAGGGCCAAGACTTAATCTGTGCCATTAAATCAAGAATACGGGCACTCTAGGCAAAAGCAAACTCACAGTGGCATAAAATCAGCACTAGCAAGAGGGAGAAAAAACTATTTCCTACAAGAAAACACGAAGGACATCTCACATGAGCACTGTAGAAACAGCTGTGGCAGTTTATAAAGATCTCACTGTCCCTTGTCTGTTCCCAGTAAGAGCTGGGAGAAAATATGGTGGAAGTACTTCACACCTACTTCAGCACGAAGTAGTAGATGAAGAACACAGTGCAGTTCCTTCCATTGTGGGGATATTCACCTTCAGCTACAAGCTACAACAAGCTGCTGGGCTGATGCATTCTCCTTCTAAAGGAAAACCACTTTCCATCTAGGACCTAGTTGAAAACCACCATCAGTGTTTCTGCAGTGGTAGAAGGATGACTAGTTTACACTGGCAAGCTACACTCGTGTTAGAATCGCTTGCCTGAAGAATGCCTTACATGCATTACACTGCAGGTCTGTGACAGATGATGGTGAAATACATACAATACAGTGCCAAAGTGTAATGTCAGAAAATAAAAACCATAATGTCAGAGAATGTAACATACTGTAAAGCTACAGAAATCATGGTCAAAAATAAAATCTACTTTTTGTGTGTTTTTGGGAGTCAGGTTACATTTTCTTGAAAAAACAGTAAGAGAACTTCAAGATACAAGGTTGTCTCCCTGACAACAAGGATGAGCTCTGAGCTGGGGACATGAGCATGTGAATGACTACATGACATTTTAAACCAGAATGACTTTGTATTATTCATAAAGGCACTTTTCAAACTTTGCTGATTTTGAAAATACATTGCAATTAAATATACTTTTGTGGAAAGGAAAAGTAGTGTTGTTACTATTATGTTGTGTGCTAAGAAGAAGGGACAGGATCCCTAACGAATGGTATGCAGACACTAGACATGCAAACACAGAAGAAAAGAGATAATTATAACAAGGTTTGTGCAGGGTTTTCCATTTCTGTGCTGATCTTTGCTAAAACTGTCAAATGGTCACAAATTGGGAAAGAAAAAAAAACAAAAAAAAACCAAAAAACCTGATGGAACACCCATTGTTATATTAGGCAATGAAATATTTACACACCTAATTTTGAACCGAAAGCAAGCTTTGAAGCAAGCATTAATTTTTCAAGTGTATTGATCAAATTCAATTTGATTTTAAAAGCCAAAATGTTGTATTTGCATAATTTATTTGGATAGTCTTGATTTTTTTTTAAATTGACTTAATACTAGAGTTTTTTCTAAGTCAAAACAAAAGAAAGAAGGAAGGGAAAGAAAACAGTTACAAAGACTAAAAAGTTGGAGAAGGCTAGAATGGATACAAAAACTATGGAGAAAGCAGGAAAAAGGGGAAAGGGGCAAAATACAGAAAGAAAGAGATTTAAAAAAAATATAAAAAGAAAGAAAAAAGGAGACGAGAACCCTGATTTCTAACCATCTTTTTCTTCTGTGTGATGAAGCTTGGATGGGTGTCTTCGGCAGGTGCGCCATTTACCAAGACGCTTGAAGAAATTCTCCTCTTCATCTCGCCCGTTGTCCAGGCCACCTCCTGGCCCCCCTCCTTCTGACAGCTTCACCGCGCTGGTGAACTTCACCTGTGCAAAAACAGAGGGCTGGGTCAGGCTGCGTGGTACCACTATCTCTTGGTCCTCCTTGCTTAGACATAAAGCATCTACAACAGTGTGGATCACCATAGCAACACAGGTGGGTCTGCACAGACTTATGTATGCTGAAGCACTTCATCTTTTAAGCTTTTTGCTTAAAGGATTGGTCTTTCACAACAGGCTGTAAAGGCACAAAGAAGGAAGGAGAAATGTGACCAACAATTAAATCTTAAGTGTGTTGACAGAGCCTGCATTTCTCTCAGTGAATCAAGGCAGACTGACAAGGACAGTGTAGGTTTAGCCTAGTCTTCACCGTGAGCCGCAAAAGTCTGATGTCAAATTCCCCAGGTACTCTACTCTGAAGACTTCTGTGACTGAGTCTCATTGGCTGCAATGTCGATGTTGAGTAGAATATTTCCTCTGACAGCTAAAACCAGCCAGATTCTGTCTTTCCAAGCTCTCTGCAATCCAGCCTGACACATTTACCTTGGAACTCTGCCTGATGAAAGACAGACGGTCGACAGAGCTGATATCTAGCAGATCTTCCACCCCATCAGCCAGGCCAGAGAGGGAGGAGCGCTTCAGCCAGTTCCCTGTTGCAGAATAAGCCACTCAGGACAATTCTGAAAGTGCTTCCAAGCAGAATCTTATTTATTAGCAATTGCAGCATATTTCTCCAGAGTGGCCATGCTAGGGTATGGGAAAATGAGAGGAAAGGGGAAGGCAACCTTTTCATGTTACATGTATTAACTACCATGCAAGACTGGGTCTTGGGACTTGTAAGGAATATATTCTTTGTCTATCACATGCTATTTGGAATATTTCTCTTCTTCAGGGAGGAAAAATACCGTGAAATTAAGGTACTAGCCTATTACTTTAGAGGCACAGATTCAATATTCTATTTTCTCACAGATTTCCTGTGTTACCTTTGGCAAATTGCTTACATTTCCCTTTGCCTCAGTTCCCCATCTGTAAAATGGAAAGAGCAGTGTTTCCCTCGGGAGAATATACATTATACTTGGACAATAAGGAACTGTATTGCAATATTTCTTAAGACAAATATATCTATCTGTGTTTATCTGCCCATGCAATATGTATATAGAACAGGAAGAGACATACATTTACCTATGGGAAGTTTGAGTTTCTTTCGAAGGGAGATTCGTCGGGAGCGGGAGCGGGAGCGCCTGTCTGTGGTGGTCCCAGAGTGAGCAGTGGTACACTCGGATGTGTCCTGCTCAGACTGACTACTGGTATCACTCGCTGCACTCTGTGACTTGAACATCTTCCGCCAGAAGTCTTTGCGTCCCAGAACAGCCCCTTGGATTTGCTCATCACTGGAAGAAAAGGAATGCAGAGCATGAACTGCATTTCAGTGAAGATGGGATGCTCAGGGGAATGAGGCCTCTGTCCTGCAGCCCCCTCCAAACCTCTCTATTTGAGGTTTGTTTCATTTTGAATGCTAAACATATTCTTCTCAGTGGGACGTGATCAAGTTTGACAGCCTGCGCAATACTGTTCAAGGCACAAAATAACCATCCAAAATAACCAAAATAAGTGGGGAGCTTGTCCACTGAACAGGTCATTCCAATTTTTAGTTCCTACACCTGAAAAATGAATCATCTTCTTTAGGTCAAAATGACCCATATTGATAAGACTACACCTGTGCTTTATATAAGCATGTGTACTGGAGAGCTTTCGGACATCATGATAGCCATTTGTAAACCTGCGAAAGTCACAGTTCTCATTAACATATTGGAATGGGGACAGCCTATTTTGCTGTACTCTTGAAATCTCCCGTGGCTGTGGCAGGGCTCAGAGCAGAACAGCTTGCTGCACTTCTGCAGAGCACTAAAGGGCTTTGTGTTACCCTTGCAGTCTCAGCAACAGTGAGACTTTGCGGGCTCAGTTAATGGAGGAGAATACATAATATGGAGGTCTGGACCCTTGTGCAAGGAATGTCTTCGTACAGCATGTCTCGAAGCACTTTAACAAGAAGGTAGGTATTGAGAGGCACAGAGAAGTTAAATGATTTGTCCAAAGTTACTTAGGGACCAGCGGCCATTTATATTTTCTAAAATTCTTAAGGGTATTGATTAAACTTACTTCAATATTAAATGGCATAATTCTTTGGACAACAGAGACTTCAAAGGTGCAATGCCTAACAACAGGTTGATTTGCTCATTAAGAAAACCAGTAGAGCACCTGTGGTGATAATGAAAATGCAACAATCTTCGGAGACTGCATGCCCGAGTTAGGTCAGGAATGGGCTCTTTCTTGGAAGTCAGCAGAGGATTAATGACCCTTAGCAACCACTTGGAAGTTGAAAATTAATAGAATCATCCCCCAGAAGTACAAACAAAGCATGGAGAACAGCTGTCGTGACATTTCTGAGGAATTAACACTCTATTCATGCCTATAGTAGTATGCAATATTGACAAATCTAGTGCACTGCCATTTGAAAATCTCTGGTGGTTCCCCATCAAAATTGGGGTGGGTCCAGTTGGCAGCATTGAAAATAGGTGTTACCTGGATGGTATTAGCAACTCCCAAACAGACACTCAACGCATTTGTTGTACCATGTAAAGAGATAAGTCCTTGCTGTCCTGCCCATTTGTACTAGCCCCAGAAGGAAGCTGCTGGCAGTAACACATAAAACAATTCAATATTTGCTTACTGTTCTGGAGTTTGCATTGGGCGGCTTGAGATGTAACTACGGCATTCATCTGGGGCAGCTGATGCCTGGCCTTTGTCAATGATGACACTTCCCACCTCGGATCTATACAGACAATATAAATCATCAGCTGAAGTGAATGGATGTCCCATTTCACGGTCATCACATACCTACATTACATGGAAACCAGTGCTGCTAAGCCACAGAACAGCCTTAGAGATGTACCCTTTCTTTAGCAACTTACTGCTTCTATATATATCATTCATGAAAAAAGCATCAGTTCTTAGAAGCAAAACTAAGGTTTTTAGTTTTTCAACTTCCCTAATCCCTCTTCCCAACATTTTAATATGACAAGCCTCAAATCACCAGTGAAACTTTCTTTTTGATAAAGCAGCATGTCAGGATTAGATTTCTTCTGGGACTTGTTTTGCATACCAGGGTTTACCTGTCAGATGAACAACACCAAGGATGTGATGCACATTAAAAGCTATGTCCACACAGTGTTTCGGGACTGACACTATGCTTCTTACTTCTCTTAATCTTTCATTCTCCTAGTGTTTCTATTGCCTTCTTCTATTGCCTTCCTCTTAGGCCTCTTGTATGAGAGGGTTAACACTTTGCTGCAGAGCTATTACTGTCTCAGTGCATTAAATTTTAAAGGAGACTGCTGTCACAGTACAATTCTGTATATCAGGAGCTGACATAGGCTATCAAGATAAAACACACAAACCCTTGGACTTTCTACATTTGTGTTCAGTACATGTAGTTTTGCAGTCACATGCAAGTCAATTATTTGCCTTCTCCCTTCTAGACACCCACCTTTTGCTACCAGAAGGTTTTGGCTCTTGCTCTGTTTCCTCTATTTTTTTTCCTGGTATTAACTTTTCAGCGCTGTCTAAGAGGGCACTGAGTGCCACTCTCCGAAATACGTTCCCATGAGCCTCCTTGATAAACTGCACAAGCTGTCGGATATCGCAGTACAAGCCCTGAGTAGCAAGACATAACGAAAATGAAAGAATTCAGTCTGCAGTTTGTGAAGAAGCAGTGAGAATCAATAGTTTCTAAGGTACTTCGGCAGGCCATTACTTCCTTCGACTGTTGTCTGTTACATTTGCCCTTGTACAGGGTTTGTGTTTTCTGGCTGGGATCAAAAGCTGGAAACTCCATTTAGTGCACTCAGAAGAAGCAGACAATGAGGAGCGTTACTGTTACGGAACATGCTCTGCAACAGGCTACATCAGACGTAGAAGTATCAGAGGCTAAAGCAGCTGCAAGATGAGGGAGCTGTAAAGATGACTTCAAGCATATTTTATACCATTCATCCAGCCCATGATCCTAAAAGGCATAAAAAAGCTAAAGGGGTGGGAGGGGGGGGAGGAAATTAGAGTGCAAAAATTTGCATGTTTTGTTTCAAAACCAGTGGGTGTCTTGGGAATTTTCTTAATTATTTTAGAGCTTTACATCATGGGAAGAGAGAGGAATGACTCACTCATTTCCCAACCTACTCCTACACTCAAGGCTCTTTTTAGTTCTGAACATTCATACACATCTGTGATGTGATAAATCACCTCTATATCTGAGGAGAGCAAGGGGATGGAGCAAACAGTTTTACAGGACCTAATTTTTGATCTGTGAACTTTTTTGAAAGATCTTGGATTATTCTGAAACTTTCAAGCTGGGAACCGCACAGCCGGCTTTCAACAACAACAACAACAACAACAACAAAACCACAAACAAACAAATAATAGGATCTATATACTGATTAGGGCTCTTTTTCATGAGATATTGAACACAAGATTGACTTTAAAAAGTGACACAACAACAGAAAATCTTCATATATACTCTTCATACTGTGTTCTCCGTACAGCCACAATTAATGGTGTTAAAGATAAGTTTCACCTTACAAACTTGCTAAAATAGGGTCGAGAAATACATACAATTTATAAGGAAAACTTATACTTGGTGATCCTAATGTAGATCCAACAATAGCACATGTTTTTCTGCATCCCACCACTTAATCTCTGCTGAGAAACATTCCAAAAGAAGAATATCCATATGAATAAGAGGACTTGGACATAGGCAGACTACTCTCCTGGTTTAAGACATTATTGTGTTTTCCTTCTTGCTCTCCCTTTTCCTCACAGAGAATTGCTGTCCTTTTACCTGGAGTTCAATGCCTCTACAGCTCTGCCGTAAGGATGGAGCACGAGAGTGCTTCTTGGTTGCTTCCATGAAAAATCCTAATTTCTGATAATAAAGGAGGTGGTTTGACAGCAGCTGCTAGATTCTGCACCAATTTGGAAGAGAGCTCATGTTATCCATTCTAGTGACTGCTCTGAGGAGACAGCACACAGGCAGCAACTGGCAGCACCTTACTTTCCCCCAGGTTCTTGGTAAATTGAATGTTTGTCTAAACCTTGGGAAGAGCAAGCTACCAAACTGCTGTTCAGTAACTCACATACTCTGTCACGGGTGGGCCACATCCTTAATGAAGTAAACTGGTTTTAACTTTGATGAAAGTTGATTTATGCTGGCTGTGGTTTTGTTCATTAATCCCTTGCTCCAGACTATGCTACTAATCCATTTGGGAAAAAAAAAAAAAAAAACAAAAACCAAAAAAACCCCAAACCAAAAAACAAACAAAACCCAAAAAACAAACCACAGAAGCTTCTTGAACAGAGAGGAAAATGCAATTCAATTTGCACTTTTATCCTGGTGAAGTCCCCAGGTCAGTCATGCAAGGAAGGCATCACATTTATATCATGTTTCAACTGTGACTGCGTAGCTTGCTATGCTCAAGGGATTTGGCTAAACTGAATTAATTCTTCACTATAAAGCCTTCACTGGTGACACCCTAGTGAAAAGGTAACTTTGTTAACATGCAGTTAAGTACTTACCAGGTTTTCTGGGCTGTGCAGCTCATGTGTAGTGGAAGCACAGCGAGTGATCAACGACTTGAACATGGCATTCACAATAATACCTTCTACACTCTGGGCTGTAGACTTGTTGTCCACTGTGGTGAAGTTATTCCCAAATCCAGCCTTGTCTGTGAAATTCAAGTAAAAGCAAGCCCCTTTGTTAGGAACAGTTTAAAAAACAGTGGCTTAAAGATGCAAGTAAAGGGATTCAGATACATAAGACAAAGGCAAGTCCCCACCTAAGATCCTATGCTCAGTTCTCACAATCCCACACCACAAAAATAAAGCAGAAGGGAAGGATAAAATAAACGAGAAGAATGAAATCTTTCCAGAAATAGTTGTAGTATGAAACAGGACTTGAGAAGCTCAGGGCCACTCTCTCTTCCTTTTATCCACATCTCTCATTTAGAGAGGTACGGAATAAGTCATAAAATGTGAACAATACCTCCAGCTTTTCTATTTAGTGTTCTATAGGACAAGAGATGTTTGATCAGGCTGAAAAGTGACAACACCCATGAAAAGAAAATCTTCTGAACTACAGGAGTGCTGCTCTTGCAAGGTGCACAAGGAGATGAAGTTCTCAGAGTCAAAAAAGAATTATGTTACAGCTATATGAATAGCAAGAAACATCTTCATTTCATTAGGTGAGAGAAAAGACTTCCAAAAGCTGCATGAGCTGCCATGCTTCAAAGCATGAGCCAGTCAATAATTGATGAATACTTAGGAAACTTCCTACGGGCATCTTCTTTACAAAAGCCTACTATATAATGCTTCTTGATGCTTTCTCTGAAATGCCTGGGATCAGAGGTAGGCTAATAGACTCATGAGACTCCTCAAGTGCTCCAGAGGAGCTATTCCTATGCTGTAAACAGTTATTTTTAACCGTTGTTGCATGCAGTGACCAAGCATAACTGTTTGGTTATTCTAATAGCACCTGGAATAATTTTTCTAACGTATAAAAGAAAAACAAAACATGTATATATACACATAGACACACATGCACACAAACTTGTAACTGCAGGCATGTGCATCTGTGTGTTCATGTTCTTGGTTAGTCAATCTGTTCATGCTATTTACTGCCTCACCTGAGGCACCACAGCGGGTTTTAATGCTCAATTATATCCCCATTCAGAATAAACCCTGGATTAAACAGGCCACTCCAGCTGGCACCTGGTCATGTCATGAAGCAGAAAACTTCCTGCCTGAGGCTTAGTTGGATGAAAATATTTTATTTCCAGAGCTATGAACAACAGGTAGGATGAATCAAAAGAGAGGCCTTCAATTTCAGGTGCACTGGATGATGCAAGATCACTACGTGAGATCACTGGGTAGTCAAATCGTAAGAGATCCAACTCCCCTGACCTGCACTGGCTGAGAATGTGCTCTGTATATTCTGAGGATAGTATTTACCAATTTTTTTCTTTTTTAAATGAAAAGGGTGTGGCTTCTTTTGACAGTACAGTTTAGGAATAGTCAATTGAGAGTTTCTGATGCCAGCTATACTTACTGTCAGTGACTGGCTCCATGCAGAATCCCAGTAAAGCATGCAGGAAATCCACCACATTATTGAGAGAATCCCTGTTCACATAATCCCTCATGGTCTGCCGGAACTGCATCTTATCCAGTTTGTACAGCTTTGTGAGGCAGTTCTGAGCCTGCAACGATATCCATCAAATCACATCACATCAAAGTATGTGTTTGACTTTTGCTAATAGAAGCAGAGTATTTTTTGCTCTTGCTCAGTCAGTGCTCTGCTGTGCTCTCTAAAGTAACCTCCCCTAGGAGCCAGAAGGTTCAGGTCCTGTAACAGGACTGGTTCGCCTCTGAAGCCAACAAGAAATTCAGCACAAGGAGACAGTGCACCAGTATGGGTGCCACTGTTTGGAGGTGGTGGTGAAGTCACTGCCAGCCATGTCTCAAGGCCTCTCCTCCTCTCCCCAAATCCAGGGTAAAATCTCAACTGAATATGAATGAAGTAGGAATGTACCACCTCAGTCAAGGTTTACTGCCTTGGTGAAGCAGATTCTTAGCCTCAGGATTCTGATTTTCAGCCTCTGGCTCAGACCCAACCCATTTGATGCACCTGTACCCAGTGTCCAATTTATATCATGCAAAACATTAGCTTTTTATTTAAAAGCTATTGTCAATTTATTACAAAAGTATCTATCGTACCAGGACCCCATGCAGGCTGGTTAGAAAATCTGAACTATCAGCTCTACAGGAAACATGAACTCTCCTGCTATCTACAGTAGGGTGCTTAACTTTCCAATGAACTCAGACGTGTGATTGTCCATGCAGTCAACACAAATGGTGCATGCAAAGCAGTTTGGCCAGACAAACACACAGAAAATGCAGCAGACTTCGACGTGTAGGAAAATCTCTTCCCATAAAGACCTCAATTCAAGGAATCTGATAAGAACCTTGGCTCCAAGAGACCTACTCATTTATGCTTAGTGTTATGCATAGGCCTAAATGTTTTGCTGGCTCAGCTCCAACATAACATAAAAGCCTAACTGACATTTTGATGAATATGGTATATGTTCAACCAGTGCTCTGGGCAGAATCTTTCTACTGTTACGACTGGGACTCTCTCACACCATCTTGTCCCACTGTGTCCAGAACTAACGTCACTGCTGCAGTCTCCTCAGTACCTGGCAGTCTAGCTAGCAGAAGAACACTGCATGATACAGGGGCAGCCAATCCATCTCTGAGCCATCTAGCTCAGATCTCAGAGCCAAATTATAGCTCTGTTGGCATAGTTTAGGCTAACCAAAGCCATGGAGAAGCACCTAGCTCCCACCCACACTGTGAATGGGCACAGTGTAAATACTCATTACAGTCCTCAGAAATGCTCCCTGCTGCAAGCACATAAAGCAAGGAGGAGGGCTGTGCTGGAGAAAGCCTTTGAAAGGCTCCCATTTGACAGGGCATTGGGATGATCTCAGGGGGTCAAACTCTTCTGGATGAAGCCAGATGTCTGGGCTACACCCAGGGCACTTTCCGCTGCTTCAGTTTGGGCAGAACCCAAAATGTAAGGAATCAACAGTGACCATTCACCCTGCCTTCCAACAGGGCATGAGTCTTCTGCTTCCTTGCAGCACACTAACATGCCTGCAAGCACAGTGTGCGCCAACTATCAGGAGCTGATGGAGCAGCCCAGCAGCAACCAGTCATAATCACCATTAGGGAAGGTGGACATAACTACATGTTAGCTTTCTGGATTCAGATATGCAGCCCAAGATAGCTGCACCTCTTGTAAACAGCGTACCCTGTTGGGGTACCGTCAGTGTGAAAAATTACTTACACCAGCTCACACAGGGGATTTGCTCCCATGTATTTGTTCCTTCCCAGACAACCCATCCATTGGGGTGGTCAGAAGGACCCCGGGCCTCAGGCGCACTCTTAACAAGCCCCAGGGGTGGAAGGTAACATGATAGCTGAAAATCTGCTATGGCTGGGCTGCAACACAGTCTGTGAGCTGGGGCAAAGAGCCACACATTTATTGCCAATACAGAGAAAGCTACAGAGGGGGCAGACAGCAATCTCAGCAGCTGATGTCAAAAGTACAAGGGGGACGCTTTAATGAGCTTTAATTCTCTTACATTCTCCCGGAATACCTGGTGTCTCAGGCGATCTCCAGAGAGCCCTCGATGTCCTTCTCCACAACCATAGGCACAACCCAGGGACTTCACAATTTTGATGAGCATTGTGAGTGCCAGCCTATGGGTGCTGACAGATGGGCCTTCATCCTGAGGGTCACAGAGGGAAAGACAATGTGAAAACCTGGCAGAACCACTGGCATTTTCCTAGCATTTTCCTCTTAACAAGTCGCTACCATTTCTCCTCTCAGACACTCCATTACTGAGGTTACTCTTGAAATGTTTACTCCAATTATTTTTCAAGTTTAGGGACGAGCCCCACCCCATTTCAGCTACCCTCAAAAAGTCATGATATAAATGTGAACCCCCCTACATGCTGCTATGAATACCATTCAGCACTTAATTCAAAAAATTCTGCCTGAAAAACAGAGAGCTGGCTCACTTGAGCAGAAGAAGCAGCATCTTTTTAAAATATCTTAAACATTATGCTACTATGAATTGAAATCCTGGAGGTCAGCAACAGCATCTCTTGGACAATTCTCAGAACAATACTGAAAAGTTTATGGTTTCTGGCCATCAGAGAAAACAAACAGTGCTCACATACTGGATACTGTTTTTCTGTATAAATTATGAATAACAAACCTTTTAAAAAAAATTGTGATTGAGGGCTTCAGACACTGACAAGATACTGAAAAGAGCCATGTAAGGCTCACAAACTCTTTGCTGGAGTAGTTAAGGTGCTTGAATTCCCAATCATGTTTCTTCAGTGGAACCCCAAGTGAGCAGCAGAGCAAAACAGATTAATTTATCATTGTCATGAGAAAAAGGAGGGAAAACAGGAGGGCAATTGCATACACATGCATACTCAATCTTAATAGATCTTACAGTACATTCAGGAATGGTATAAGGGGAAGCAAGACAAACCTTTTCTTGTTTTTTGTCATTCTTCTCATACGGCCCTCCTCCTCCTCCACCACCTCCATCACTTCCACCTCCACCTCCTCCACCACTTCCACCACCTCCTTCTTCTCCTCCATCTCCAGCTCCACTAACTGGGGGAGGCCCAAATCCACAAGCTGAACTAGCAGAAGCAGCCCCTTTGAGCTGGAAGGATCCTTCACTTGGTCTCTTTTCAGGAGCCTCATTTTCTTTGTTCTCACTCTTCCTCCGAACCTTCTCTACACAGGGCACCACACCAAGCTGAAGTAAGCACTCCACAATGTTTAGTGCCACATCGCAAATCCGGGAACTGATGTCATGGTTCAGGACCAAGTAAACAGCCTTCAGGACCACCTGGGAGATTCAAACATCATATTTAAGTCAGACTTATTTTCTCTCCTTGTACTATTTAGTGCCTGGAAATTCCAGTCACAGACCAGAGACTCATTATAGCAGGCACAGTACAAACCCAGAATAGAGTACACACAACCCTCAACCCCAAGAGCCTACAGTCTAGGTATAAGACAAGAAACCACAGGCTGGGCACAGTCAGGCAGAAAAGGAAACCATGAGATGATATCTGTGAGTCTGAGAGCACTGCTTCAGTGTACCAGGAGCTGTCAAGTCATTAAGGGGAATACAGAAAAGGTGAGTATTAAGGTGCTGTTAGAAGAAAGGTGCTGCTCAGTTTTATACTATTTTATAGGGAACTTGGTGCATGCCCCAGGAACAAAGCCATTAAATAATATCGCTTAAGATTTGATGTGTGCATTCCACGTGCACATGCACTCCTTGCAAGAAGTAACAGGAGTTGCAGTATCTCAGAGGAGATACTTATGATATGCACAAATTTATCTGACTGACCTTTATGTACTGCTGAGAGAAGTCATATAAAGAGGTGGAGGAAAAGCCCATCAAAACCCTTATCTCAATGGTACAGCTATATTGACAGAAGAGGGACCTGGCTTTCCTCATTCCTTGGCAATTACCGAGAGATCCAGCATGCCGTTCTTGTGGACAAAGTTGTTGGTTCCATCAATGTGGTCCGTATCCTCCAAGCAACTGTAATTGATGCAGGAGTCTGTCAGGCTCCGCGGGAGGTTGGCACATGCAAGCGGCTCATGGGGCATCTCAGGGATGGGCACCTGGTTGCAAAGCTTCCTCATGTGCTCACTGAAGAAATCGGCGTAGCCCACATTGAACGAGGCCAGGGTAGTGTTGAAGGTTGCCACAGTGATGGTGGAGATCTGGGATCGCACTGCAGGGAGAAAAATGGCTACCTGTAAATTTCCATCTCTAGAGTTATGAAATGGAAAACTGAGGCTGTGCTGGTTTACAGGACAGGAGCAGCTCTTGTAATGCCAAAAGACAAGACAGGTTCCTAATTCCTATCATGGGTACAGGGATGAAAGCATAGATTCACTTCTTCCTTTAAGCCATTATAAATTAGAACAACCCCAAGCTTGCTCTAGCAGTGCAGCTCCATGGCAGCTTAAGTTGATCTCAGTCAACTGAGCAGTTAAGTAGATCAGGGACCTCAGCCAGCCTAAATCTAATCCAAAAGGGGGATTAGATTTTGGCTAGTTTTGCTCCCTGTATTGGTGCAGCATGTGGTCTTAAATGCAGCACTGCCCCTGCAAGGGAAAGAGGAAGCACTGTGCAGCTGGATGCAGGAGTGAAGGTAGGGTAACAGTAGCACCAACTTGGAACAGCTTTCTAAGTCACCCCAATTTCAAATATTTCCTCACACCAGTTGAAAAAAAAAAATGGAGCAGTGTGTTTCTAACAATACCTGTGCAGTCTAAAGCATCACCAAAATGCAAAGCTGACTGATGAGAAGGGCAATGCAGTGTCTAAATTCACAGTGCTCAGAGAAGAGACTTAATGACATAGACAAGCTTAAGTTTAAATTGCTCCTCTCAGGTAGTGACAGCATTTTGGCTACACAGGCCAATTTTTATCAAGCATTCACTATGGTTTTACAACTCATGCTAAAAACTCCAGGCTGCAATGTTAGTAATTTCCCACACTTAGCACTATGTAAGTAGGTTTATACACCCTTTAGTGTAGAAAGTCCCACAGCATGGATTGGACCACCTTGTGCTAGACAGTACAGTAACAGGGCTATGGAATAACAAAAAAACTCTACTTAAGGCTATTTAACGTGTTCTAATGAATAAAATAACATATATTTAATAAGAATTTTCAACCACTGACTGGTTACATTTATACATTTGCCAGAGTGGTGGCTACATTTTCTCATAGCCTGTGCAACCCTGCCAGCACTGAACTAGCACGATTTATTAGGAGAAATATTCTGATGCTGATAGCAGTACCTTGAACTAGGCTACAATTTGGCCAATGATCAGGACAGGAATTAGCTGCCTGTAACCAGAGGATTACTTGCTGGCAAGTGTGACTTTTTAATGGCATTCACTGAAATTTGCATGGTGAAGATAACAATAAAGACAGAATTAGGAAATCTTGTTCCTGAGCTACCAAGTTTGATGATTATCCAAGGGTAGCTATTTTTTTGTTTCACTAAGGTTTTGCTTTGTTTGGAATTGGGTAACAAATGTCCATACCCAAATCCTACATAAAGGAACATTCCTCATGTTGAATCTTCATTTTATTATCACTGATAGGGCTGACTGCTGGATGGGACTCACAGAGGCAGGGAAGGAGGACTAAGGACTCTTCATTTACATCCATGCATGCCTGCAGCATGTGCCCATGTGCCTGTGACTCCTCTTGAGCAGATACCTAGGATATAACTAATTTTTCATCTCTGCTTTTCAGCGTGTCAGCCAGCAGAAATGACTTCATTAGCAAATGTCTCCTGGCCAGGGAAAGTGGACAACAGATGGGAAATTATGAATGATCGGTATGCTTGGATATAGTTGGTCACACAAAATAAAAGAAATATATAATATTTGTACTTACCCTCTAACTACAGAATGGATCATTCAAAGTCATAGACTACCACTAGAAATACTATGATTTGTCCAATTATTCATATAGTTACTGCACAACTGTACCTGGGGTACAAGTATTGCATAGGGCTACCTTTTAGAAAATATTTGGCTAGGAAGCTGGTGGAGCAAGTAGGATTGCTGTCCTGTAGAATAAATGCAGGTCAGGAAGACAGGCTCCATCAAATTGATCCAGAACAAGAGCTTTGCCCAGGAGACAGAGAGCAGAAATGAAGGAGACGTGCTCATGCTGGATAGAGCTGATGCAAATCCATCCTCTCTCAGACTATTCAGATTTGCTGTGCTAAAAGCTCACGGATCTTTGAGAGCTCCAAGGCTACAGCACATATTATCTGAGTGCCTCTGTAGCCTCCTAGGTATGCTGCCTGGCAAGTTGTGCGGAGACAGACCATGCCCTGCTCCTTGAGGTGTGTGATAGCCTGCTCCCCCATCGAGGTTTAAGGTTGTGCTTGCCACAAATGCGGCCCAATCTCTATGACCAGGTTTTGCCAGTACCACAGTGTGTGAGGGAGAAAACAAAATCACTGTGTTTAGGCAGTAGGAGCAGTGCCAGCAGTGCTCTGCTGCACACAGCTCTGCTGACAGAAGAGCACTTTCCCCTGCTTGGCTAACGTTGTTTGACATAGGTGGTGTTGCCCTGCCAACAGAAAGACTCTTCCTTCTAGAGCAGACTTCATCCCACCAGGAGTTCTCCCATCTCTCCCCTTGTGGCCATATTGGCATTGCTGTTTGCAGAGGCCTCCAACACAGATGGGCCCTGAGGACACTTTGACTAAATTTCAAAGCCAGGCTTTGACTTGTAACCAGGAGAATTAAGAAAAAAATGTGATTCTCAGCACAACCCAGCAGCTGGGGGTCACTGAGGGGCATTAAATACCACAAAATTCCCCATGAAACCACTAAAGCTAGCAATACCAAGTTTCTGCCCAAACTTCTGTGCTGTGTTGTGGTAAGGCAAAAAAAACCCCAGACCCTGCATTCTCCCTGCTGATGTCTGCCAATTTTTTGGACAAATTGCACCAGATAAACATGAAAGGTTTGGTACATTCATCAACAAAGAACAAAAAACCCCTCAAGAGGTGCGGAAAATAAAAGGAAGAAACAATTAACGATACACATGGAAACAGTAACACTTCCTCAGCTTCTTGGAGTTGATATTTCAGTGAAACGTTTCTTTCCTGATGTGTTCAATTTACCTTCTTTGACTGTATTCTCTCCGTGGCTGTTTGAGTGGTCCGGCAGATCAGAGACCAGCGTGTGATGAGAGTGTGAATGCCTAGCGCTCAGGCTCTCCATCTCCGTTGCTGTGTCAGAGCTCCCCCGCCTGGTAAACTTTCCTAGGGCGAAGACAAGAAGTGGGTATTTAGTTTACTCGTCTGAGAGGTCCTTGGAGGCAAGAGACAGCAGCTGAGGTTAGCAGTTGAAGTATTTGAGTTTGCAAAAGTGAAGGCCTTCCAGAGCCCTGTGCAGCAGAACTAAACGTAGTGGGATATCTCTCAGGTGTTCATCGACATAAAGACTGAATGTCCAAATGCTCTGCAAGGCTCTTCCCCATAGCACGTACAGACTTAGCTGACGCCCACATTGTCACCCACTAGCAGCTTCAGGAAAATAAGACTGGTCAGCACAGAAAGACTCCGGCCTTTGAGGCAGGTTATAGGAATTTGGTTTCTTCTCCCCTTGTCCAAAAGAAATAGGTATATTAGGATGGGGAGTGCTAAAGCAAAGGAAATCTTCAGGAATACAATAAATTACAAATCAAAAGAACCTACTGAGAGAGGGGGATTGTCTCTGAAGTAGGCAAGTTCTGTTGACCATCAGATCTGAAATACACGATTTCACTGAGATATCAGAAAGAACTGTAGGTTAAACCAGGACAAGAATATGAAGACCCTAAGATCAAAATTTAACAAACATCTTGAGCTACTGAAAACATGGAAAGGAGGATTTGGATACTAAGTTTATTATTCTTGAACAAATCTGTAGGTGCTTGTATATTAACCACTGACAAAACACATATGAATCTTTAAGAATTCACTTGGCTCACTGTCCAGTGTCCCAAAGAGGGACATGTTCACAATGGAGAGCTTGACCAAAATTATGCCATCTAAGCCAGTGAAAATGAGAAGGCTTTGGCATGGCCTTAGGAAATAATTTTGCTGCCTGTCATTTCCAAGAAAGGGTGCCAGGATGAAAATCTATGACACTAGGAATAAGTTTGTGAAACAGAAAAAATGTCTAGACACTGTTCAGTGAACTTGAAAGCTTGAAGGAGGCAATATTTAGATTTAAAGTGTATCTTTGCAATGTCAAGACAGTGTAAGACTCACTGTCTGAGACAATATCCTATTTATTTTGTACCCAACATTCACTTGAGGAAGACTGAATATTTTCTGCCATACTCCTAAAAACCATATTGGTGCCTCCAGAGATTTCTCTTCAAAAGAAGAGGACGCAACTCTTCTTGAATCTATTTTAAGCTGCAGTTGTGCAATGTTTGCTACCACTCAGGGAAAGTGTATTCAAGTGGAATAGACATCACTACAGGTTGCTACAGTAGCTATTATTCCAGTAAAGATGGTAGTTTTCAGAGAAAAAAGTAAACTAAAGCATAAGTCATTCAAGGTCTGCTGTCAGCACAGTTGCCACTTCTCCAGTCAGGAGTGTAGCACTGCAAACAGAGCCAAGGACATAAGGTGGCAATAGGATGGAATAAGAAATAAAGAGCTTCTGTTGTTCTCTGTATGTTCAGGACAGGAATGCCACAGAACCTGGGGCTGAGATAACAACATCTCACCTAATATGGTGGTTTGCCATCCTCCTCTCTCAATGCCACGCCGGTCCTCTCCAATTCCAGAGAAACTGCCAAAGGAGAAAGTGCTGCGGGTGGGTGAGACATCCAAATGATCCTCATGGAGGAGGAAGGGCACCCCCATTCTGCGTTGCCGCTTCTTCCCAGTATGGTGGAAAGGAATTGACCCTTTGCGCTCACGCTCCCTGTCCTCTTTGCGGCTCTTAAACTGCAGGAGGAAGAGGAGCAGATATGAAGCAGGCTGAGGCTCTAAGGCATGACAAATTACCACTTGAGGGAAAAAGATAACACAGATGTGTGGCCCAAGTATAACCTTCCATTCTGAGCTTTTTTACCCTGATAACAACTATCTCCATACTAGGACTTAAAGGAACTCAGTCTTGCCCTAGGCTGGGATGGATGTCCTTGTATAATTTCATGACATTCTCAGACCATGAGCTAGATCCATAGAATTCACAAAACTCTTCTAAGTATCTCGGATGGTTGCAAACCCAGACCTTCATGAGGTTGGAGGTCACTTAGCTGGAACTACTGTGACCACCAGCACTTTAAAAATCAGCACTTTTTGAGTACCCTCTCCTCATGCAGTTTCAGCAGGACAGTTATTTGAATAAAGATTTCAGTATCGTGTTTGGAATGTGCATATATAAACGTATGTAATAACTTGCAGAATCTTTTCCAATGAAAAGAGATGTCAGTCTCACATATGGCACGAATATATAGTCCAAGCAGACCTTCAGCTGCTATTTAGCAGGACACTGAGGTGCTGAATCACAGGTAAATTAAATACAATTCTCTTCCACTCACCTTTTTGAAGATGTTCATTCCCAGGTCTGTAGAGAGATCTGGAACTGCTGGTCTACGCAAGTTGGTCAGTGAAACTTTGGAAAATGCCTCTGTGCTTAGTGATTTTTCTTCCTCATTACATTTCATTGTAAGATCCTGCAGCTCCCAAAAGAAGACAATAAGCACAAGGAGAAATAGAGGATAATCAGCTTAAAAAAAAAAAAAAAAAAGAGCTACTTTCAAGAGCTGTCATAGGAGCACTGTAGAGGAAAAGGACCTTCAGTTCATTACATAAAACACTATTCACACCTTTAAAGAAAAAAAAATGAACAGACAAAAATTAGAAACTCTCAGAATTATTAACCTTGCTTAATAAGATTCCTGTCACCACAGAAAAGTGCTGCCACAGAAGGCCTCAGGTGTCGTTGTCAGTGTGGTCTAGTGGCATGGAAGACCATGTTCTACTCTACTCTGATTCTGATCCCAGGTATGACTCTGGGTAGCTGATGATCTTGAGGCCTTGGTTTACATTTATGAGCAATCACAATGGCTACCTATTTGGAAGCGATTTTTTTAAGATATAAGCGATCTTACAATCTAAGATCTAAGAGAATATGCCCTTAATAACATATGGAACTGAAGTGCAATAAGCAGCACTGACCCTTCAAGAGACTTGTTTTGTAAAAAATGCATTTACTCACTAAAGAAATCTAAAGACTTCTACATCAGTAAGCATCCTTCACTTGTAATAACAGTACTCCAGGATCTGTCCATCATAGTTCATATTTGTGAAAGCCCCTACAGCTTTCCACGACAGTGAAAACCTTGAGACTAATTTACTGTATTTTCAGTAGAGGGCACTCTACTCCCCTTCTGCCCTGAGCAAAACGCACTACAGCTGCCTACTGTAAAGAAAGGCTTTGCTACAAAAGGTGGCATAAGCTCAGCTCCTGGCCATCTGTTCTCATTAAAGATCTGACGCCACTTTTCATTAGATGTTTGTGCAGCTGACCTGACCAAATTCCCTCAGGATAATTTTCTTCTGCCTAAATATCAGCTTGTTTCCAATAGAGATGTTATTTTTCCTTGCTCTCCCACCAAAAAGGTTCTGTTAAACAACTGTGCCGTGTTAAAATACCTCTTTACTTTCAGTCCAGAGATAGCCATATGCCAACGATAGATGAAGCAACTCCTATGGTATAGGAGGTTTAGATTCTGCCTAGGCAGACTGCATACTGCGGAGCTAGCCAGCTCTGCAATACACAAGTGTGTGCTTTTACGGATATGAAGGTCCGGCAGAAGCCAGGGACAGTCTGTGCAGCTGAAGCCTTAAGCACCAGATAGAGTGTTTGCAGTACTGGGCTACTGGGGAACATACATTCTTCAGAGACTTTTCAGGCTAATCAAAGACTACCCTTGAATCCTTCCTATCAATTTTATCACCACAAGAATGAAGGAGACACACAACAGAAAAATTCTTCTCCACAGTTGTTTTCAGTTAAGGTCTGCTCTTCAACCTTTTTTGCATATATGACTAGAGTTTCAGGGAAGGAGTCATATGTAAAATCCAAAGACAGCAAATCAGGATTCAGCCCTAGGTGCTCTCAAAAGCGAGCCCAGCAAGTACTCCATATGGCTTGGTTCTTAGCTTCTGCAGCTCTCCGGCCTCTTCTGGCTGGAACCCATCGGATGAATTTATTTAAAATTCATTATCTTTGTACATTAGTTACTAAATCAGTATTTTATTAGGTGGCTTACAGTCACCAGAAGGTCAGAGGAAGGATCAGGGCCTACTGTGATACAAGCTGTACAAACACACAGAAGGACACAGTCCCAGTTCTGAAATCTGCTTGGGGTAGGTATCAAGCAAACAACACTAGAAGAGCAAATTGCAGAATCACCTTAAATCTACAGTGTAGTATATGATGGATTTTAAGGAATCAAGCTAGCACTCCTGTTGAAGACTGATTAAAAATGTGGCTATTCTGTGCAGTAGACTTTGTGGCAATTACAATATGTGTAAGATGGAAAAGAAAGCAAAATTGTTCAGGGGCTGCTACTCTGGATTTTGTTGTTTCTGGTTTGTATTGCCTTCCTTCTGCATGACCGAATGGCTACCAGCTCATTAGTACTTCTCTCAGCTCTCAAGATATTACACTTGAGACTCTTGGCTTTATATTAGCATTGCAGTGAGCACTACAGCTGCATTGGTATTATGCTTAATTTAAGCTTTGGCTCTTTGCCCCTGCAATGTTAGGGCAAGACTGTAGAGGTCTGTGAGCCTCTGAAGGTTTCATTTCCTAGACCTGTCCTTATCCTGAATTCACAGCATACAGGTGCAATGCAGGTTTCCTTTATCACGCCTTGCCAGGTCTGAAATATGTTTAGACTAAAGTCACTTTCTAGAGGAAGCCAGTATTTATTTTATTCACACTCCATCCAGTGCCCTTTTTCCTATGCAACAAGGAGTGCTGGCATACTGCACTCATCTTTTTCTACTTTGCTGTTTAGATTACTAGGTAATACATGGAGGATGTTTCTCAGGTTCTCTCGATCCCAACTGCTTTAGTCCAAGCTTATATTTGAAATGCGATTTCAGGGACACAGAAATGAACAAGAAGCATGAGAGTTTTGATGAAGCTTAGGGAGATGAATGAAGATACCCTGATGAACTGCAGAACAATAGAAAGAATGTGGATTTGCCAGAAGAATCTACTGGTCTCTGATGTGCTTTGCAGGCAGCTGTTTTTGTCTTCAGTTTTTGCCTGCCACTTTAAATCTATCCTGCTGAAACACAGTGATGATATTTTTCAGAAGCTGTTGATCAACCTTTGAGAAGAAATTACGATATTGTATTAGGAATTTAAAATCTAGACCAAAAAAGCAGGCTTCAGACATATCCCTGTGTCAGATACGTCTCAGTATACAACCCTTTGTGTTGATAGAAATGACAAATCCTAGCCTTCTGGAGGTGTCATTCTCTCCCCTGAGAGTGATGAGATTCTAAATTTAAGAACAGCAGTTAAGTCCCTACAGCTGGCTGGGATGAAACAGAGCCTAGGTGTCTCTGTGCATTGCACGGATTTCAGTCCTCAGCTGTAAAGAATGGGGGCATGAGCTGAAACTTTTGCTGCATGGAAGACCATTTCACCTCCTCCATCACAGCTGTTCTGCATAACAAATTGGAAACCTTTTTAAACAGGATTCCAATTTGATGAAGCACAGTAAAAATACACAAGACTGACACAGAGGTTACCAAAAGCAATCAAACCTAGCCCTGGAGGGAAGAATGCCCTGGACAGAGTCCTCACATTAACAGCTAGAAAGTACCCAGTGGAATTGCCAAATGGTTTTAACAGAAAAATGTTAGTGAAGAGCAACCGAGTAAAGGAATCTTCTGCAAGAGAAATGGCCTGGAAAAGTAAGAAATAGCCAGGTATGTGAAAGGAGGGAAGTGTTTCACAGTATGTAGAGAAGAACCAGCACAACACTAGTGCAAACAGTGCCTATGGAAGATATTTCATGCTGCCACTGTGCTGAGAGCCACTGACTGCACCCCCTGTTGCATTAGCAGTTGAACTTGCTAATGTGCAAAATAACCAAGTAGTTATGAGCAAGGGCAAAGGGACAGTATATGCATGGAAACAGTGAACCACATGAACAGCAATATCTTCCAATTCTCTCTCCAGGAGATGATATTAAGGAGGATTTTCTGTACACGCCAGCAATCCTATAAAATCCCCATGCAAATGTAGATTAAGTCGAATAGTCATTCATATCACCTGGCCTTTATGGAGCTATGTCAAGCTTTTACAGGGATGAAACAGGCAATATTTTATAGAAACGACACTAAAGTATAACAAGGTTTAAACAATACTGCTGCTGCTGAGCCCTTAAAACCACAAGTAGTGGCAGCCCTCAAAAATCACAAGAATGACTATAAAATCGTGAGATTTAAAAATAACAGTATTAATATTTACATTGTTTATGCTTGTCTTCTGGCTTATGAGCATCTGGGTTGTACAGGGCAAAAGATATTTCACCTTCTCCGTTATAAAATGACAGGTCAAATACTGCCACAGCTCCACAATACTGAAAGCAAGGATTTTAAGAAAAAAACACCGAATTTCTGAGACTTCTGACTCAAAAAACCCCCATTTGACAGCGACATTAGCAGAAGATAGAGCCTTTTACTTGAGGCGCGTCATAAAATTGGATTGCAAAAATAGAATCTGTATTAAATGTTGTTAAGCAGTTCCATCAACTCAGTAAATCAGAATTTGCTGTTAAAAGCCCACATGACAGGAAAAGAGTGCATAACCTAAAAGTAGCACAAATCAACAAAAGAGATTAACTGCAACTGCAGCAGTATCCCCTTCATATCCCTGGAACAACAGTGAGCTACCCAAAAGAAAAAAAACATTTAAGCTCTAACACAAAGATCTTTACTGCACCAAGGTCAGGGGTCTGGGGTTCCTTTTCCAGCAAAACAGGGAGCAAGTCTTGACACCAGTTTGGCCAGTTTGTCTACTGAGGTTTTGTTGGCAAACATAAAGGTAAAAATTCTGCAATAAGAATAACAGCATGAGAAGAGGTAACAACATGGCAGGCTTTTGCTCACTGCCACTGTTGGCAAAGTCTATTCCAATACTTTAACCCAAGTGTTTGCCTGGTGTGTGCAGTGCTGTACCAAGTGCAATTCCTTTTCTCCCTTTTGAGGGTTTACACTGAGGGGTTACACCAAAGAAGCTCAGCGAGTCCTGAGCCTTGCACTCTAACGCAAAGGCAACCTCACTTGTTATGACAACTACATTAGTATATTCTCACATTAAAAACTAATGTTATCAAAGTTCACCCTAGGTTAATTATTCCAAATCAATCCTCAAGCTTTCAGCAGTCACCAGCTCTGACTCTCTGCATCAGATTCTGCCTTCAAACCCCTCATTGTTCTCAGGGTCTCTTTCTGAATCTGACCTCCAGGCAGTCTAACCAATACCAAAGCTGTGCTTTTCACTAGTTGCCCAGCCATCACTTCCCAGCATCACCACAACACTTTCTATTTTTTTATTGATGGCAACTGCTTACCTGAGTTTTGTGGGTATTCACCAGAGAGGGTGCAGCAGCCACCATGGAGCTGCTGCGAGGTCTTGGTAAAGGGGTGATCTCTGGCTCAGGTGGTTTCTCTGGCTTTTCCTGTAGCATATGCCTCAGCCTCTGCAGGTAGTACATTAGTGACCACTGTGTGCCCTCCTCGGACCAGTGTGGCTGCAGCAGGCAGCGCAGCACTGCCACATCAAAGTATGTGGCATAGCGAGACTTCTGGCATGGTGGGATCACCAAAGACACCCTGTTTCAGAAAGCAGGAGTAGAAATATTAGTCACCAGGCTCTTTAGCCCTTCTTAGATACTCAGCTCTCTGAATAAAGAACCACTCAGCGATGATCTATGGGTTTCTATGTTCAACTTTTCTTAAGCAGTCACTCTTGATACCACGTTTTCTCTGATAGCTGGAAACCAGTTCTGTCCTAGCATACATGCTGGTCTGACTGAAGAGCTCTACTAAGAGGTCTAAAATTTAGCTACGTATCAAGAGCTGTAAGCCATCCGCATTCTCCTGCCATCTGCAGAAATCACCAGGATGTGCATGCAGCTGTGCCTGCTTGAGCTTGCAGGGACATTTGCCACCGACCTTTTGAGACTAAGGCCCCGAGGAAAGCATTACTGAAGGCTCATAAGTGGGTATTTAGCTTTCAGCTCCCTAGAGTACTCAAGTACATGCTTTGTTAAATGTTTTCTTGGATAGGGTTTCTTTCTTAAACTGTGGTCTAAAGATAAACCTCCAGCACCTGCATTAACTGAAAAATGTGTTCAGCTGGAAAAAAGTCAACCCTTGAGAATCTGCTGTTCAGATACTAGTAATACATATTTACGAATGGTTCACATTTGTACACATCAGGCCTTTAGGAGGAGCAAGCAGGGCAGCTAAATTAGTTAACCCTTTAAGCCAATTAAATGGATTCTTATACAAGTAAAAGTTACTGTTATGGACACTTTGCCAAGGTGTGTTAGAGAAAAGGACCATTTTCAGCCTTAATCATACTTTTCTTGCCTTCCAGGTGATGTCATTTCCTTATGGGTTTTAGTAAGGAATTTCCTAAGTATTGTAGAAGTTAGTGCATGGAAAAGCAAGATGTCTGTAGTAAGCCTCAGAAACGAGACTCCAGAGATTTCAAAGGGATCATACCTGTTTTCAGAACCAAACTTACTGCAATAAAATGCCCCAACTTTTTTCTTATTTATTTTGTATACCACTTGTCTCCCAGCAGAGCACAACTGGCCTCATCTATCCTCTGTACAGTCACTATCTGTTAGGAGAAAATCTGTCAGAAAAGCAGCAGTGAAAGGGAGTGGGAGGAAGGACAATCACATGGCAAAAGGAGATGCGAAATACTGGGGGTGGGGCAGGAACTCTGTAGATCTATTTTTTTTTGCCTGTCCAAGTACACGACTCGAATTCAGCTAGAAACACACCTCTGTGAACTGAGCACTACTGTGATTTTTGGATTCTATAAAAATCAACATCACTTTCATTAATTGTATTCTCAGGTATCTGGGAATCATCACAAGAATATCAGGTTTTGTTTTGGTTTTTTTAAAGACATTTATTTTATCAACTCTTCTAAACAACATGCAAACAGCATTGGCAGGACACCCCCATCTTCAGCTTGGTACCACCACATTCTGAACAGAGGCATCCAAGGCCACAGTCCAGCAAAGCAACAGGGAACAAGCAGCAAGCAATACTGACCAGTGGAACCTCTAAGTGCTTAAAGTGAAGTGCATGCTTAAAGTGCTTTGCTGGATCGCTGCCCAGTGCCACAAAGCTGCCCTGTGCATCCAAGGCAGATATAGGACTGGCACAGGAGAAAGAACTGTGCGGTGAACGTTGACACCACTTGGAATCACATGAACCCTGCTCTGTATTACACGCTTGGAAATGGGGCCAGGTGGTAAGGCTGGGCTTGGAGCAGTGCATGCATCTAGAACTCAAGCCTGCAGGAGCTGGTGTGCTGCCAGCCCCACAGGCCAACATTGTAGGCACTTGGCGACTGCAGACCAGCCCGTCTGTGTCTGCATATGTCACTATATGCAATCTATAGATTCAAAGCTTCTCCCCTAGTGCTGTATACAAGGTAAAAATCTCACAAGTTTGACGACTTTAAAATGAGCTGTTACAAAAACCCCAAAAACTGAATTAGGAAGGAGAAAACAATGATAAATGGAAATATGCTATAAAGTTTTCCCCATAAACATGGTACAAAAGCTGTTTTTGTCACAGTCAAGATTGTGTCACATAGATGCATCCTGTAAAAAAAACCATAGAGAGCTGAGATATTCAAAGCATCACAGGAAAGGAAATAAAGCCCATTACATCAGTAGGAAAAAAAAAAAAAAAAAAAAAAAAAAAAAAAAAAAAAAAAAAAAGGATGATGTGTTGCTCCCTGGTCACTTTGCAGGACCCAATCAGTGTCTGAGTCTAAACAGGTTTTCATGCTCTCCTGTTTGTGGCACAGGCAAACCTGAGGCGCAACACAGCCTGGAGCAAGGCATGTTCTCCTTATGAAACATTTGTCACTAAAGTCCTTCCTGAAAAGTCTATTTCCCAGGCAGTGTGTTCAAGACAGCAGCTGGATAAAGGGCTGTGGCTTTATTTGCTTCAGTGCTAAACTGCATCATCTGTAAATGAAGAATTTCACTGAGTGGAGCAGGGATAATTAGCCAGAATCGGAGGAACAAGCCATTTGCTCAAGAAGTGTCTGAGGAACCAGAAATTAAACTCTATACTTCATTTAGAAGGAAATCTAGTGTTCATATAATCAGCTCTCAGTTGCCTGTGACTGCAGGGAGCGTGGAAAGGCAGCCTTCCTTCAACCCCGGGCCAAGGACAAAGGAATACTGCGGCTGTTGGTAAGTAGAGTAAACAACATTTGTTCCCCAGTTGTCTGTTGCTTGGCAACCAAAGCTCCCTGTACAGTTTTAAATGATCAATGAGTCCTGCAAATGAGGAGACATAATGATGCTCTCTTCAAAGCCTGTCTGAAGCTTCATCCCCATAGCAACCACCAGACCCAGCTTGACAAATTGATCACCTGATTCTGTCTTCTTAAAAGGCTGCTTATTTTTTATGGCTGTGCACTCTCTGAGCAGTAGTGTTGACACACAGAAAGGCAGTTCTGTCCCCAACTTCAGTTATACTGGATCACATTAATACAAATTAAATAACGACCCAGAACTGACAGCAGGTCTGATATAAAATCCCAAGGGAAGCCTCCTGATGTGATCAGAGCCTTAGAGAATAGCTTTGCCCTTTCCACCAGTGAAAGGGTGCACCAAATCTTTTTGATAAATCAGAGCCATCCCGAGATTATATCCACAAACCCACTCCATCCCACATTTCTTCTGTCACTGTAACCAAGCAATTTCTTTAAACACTGAAGTGTTTTGGATATGACATTTCCCAAAAGAGATAAGCAACAGGACCAAAATTTTCAGGAGGTGTTTGAGTGACACTCCTAAATCCGTAGAGACCTAAAAATATAGCTAAGGCTTCCCTCCCTCACCACCCCCTGAATTCACTCACCAGCTTCATTTACTTTATGGCACTACCCAGTGTCCAGCACCACTGAAAATCTGGTTCTATCTTTACCCGCCTGAATCTAGATTAAAAGAAGCTAATTTATCAGTGCCATGCCGGAAAACCATGGCCTGAGCTCCACAAGGCAACCTGGGAATATGTTTGCGTGACTGCGTTGCTTTCTTAGTTTGCTCCTTTGGGCCAGTAGTCTAAACCAAGCTAAGCAGCAGGATGCAGAGCAGGCCTAATGATGGCAGTGGAGAGAGGCTTGCAAAAATCCTTTGCTAAAGGGAAATTAAATTTGATCAGAATGAAGCCAGAAAAGATACCAGTTGCCTGAGGCTGAATTCAGCTAAGGTGGGTTGGACCCACAAGTTATTTGTTAATGTCTTTAATTATAAGAAATTAACATATTAGAAAAGACCAAAGAAACTGTCCCAACAGGCCAGCTACAGATTTCTTCAGTGAAAGTGGCATTGAATATCAAGTGTCACTGCCTTGTTCATCACATAGAACTGAGATTTGTCGAATTAAGAATTGGAGATAAACATCCAGCACCCTTGGTGTGTACAGACAACAGCAGATTCAAGACAAAGGACTTCTGTGACCTCCACCATCAAGTCACACCAGACTAACTTTCTGCTGAAGGGGTTTGTACCTGGGATGTGCAGTGCCTCTCTCCTGAGAGGTTTGGGAGGATACGCTTCCATCCAAGGAATTTCCACGATGACACGCTGAAACACTGGCCTTTGGAGGTACAGAATCTGGCTGGGTTGTCTCACAGACCACCTGTAGCCCCTTTGGATAGTTTTAATAAAAGGAAATAGGTATATAAACATATTTGTCTCTCCCATATTAGTTTCCCTGATGCAATTTCTGCTTAGACATGACTATTACTTACACCATAATACCATGGTAATACCATGGAGAAACTGATCAAGCCTGGGGCTTCTCAGTACCAGGCATTGTACAGGGAAAGGGTAAGACAGGGCTCTTGCCCAAGGAAATGCATAAGATAAGGCTTCCATCCTATAAAACAGGGTAAGGCCAAGTTGATCCTGACAGTTATACTCAATACCCTTTGGTCCCACTGCAGACAAGGTTGGAAGCCTTTGGGAGAACTGTGAAGAACTGTAATTTCTGGAGATGGAATACTTTAGGATGGCAACTGCACCTGTTTCAATATTAATTTCCCCCCTTCCTCAGCTCCTTATTCAAGCCTGTCTAATGTTAACATAGAACTTACTTCAGTATGTCCACTGTCCAGATTAGGGGATTCACAAGTCACACTCTGATTGTTCGTGGGAGAACTTCTCTTAGCTGAGAAAAGAAGTCATAGGACACGTTTCAGGAATCATCTCTAATATTAAAATGTACCACTGAAAGGGTAAACCAGAAAACAAAAAACAAGCCCAAAGCAGCATCTCTCTGCTGCAGACTTCCTAGGCATTAACCACAGCCATAAAAAGAAAAAAGGACTGCTTTCATTTTTGCACAATTCTTTCAATTGTGTTGTCAACAACATTGTCTACTGAAAATCACTACTTCTTTAAAATTCAGTTTGAATATAAATGTTATCCTAAATCCATTTGGCATTAAACTGTGTTCTCCTGTGCATACTAGTGTCTTTTATTTTGGAGCTTTTTCTCCCCTCTTTTTTTCACATATATTCAGCTCCTTTTCTAGGTTACATCTGTCAGAATGTATTGTGATTTCCAATTTGACAAATGCCTTCATCACAGGAAACACATGAATGACATACAGAAAGTTTGATGAGCAATACTGTACAAGACCAAAGGCATCACAAAAACTAGGATGACAATTCTTGAAGTCTCATCACATCACAATCTATTCAGATGTGACTTAGTATCAGACTGACTCCAAAGAAAACATTGAAAAGCTTCCTCACTAGAATTTTGTTTGTTTTTTGAAGGAGAATATACTTAAATTTAACTTTTTGGGTCCCAATTTGAGATGACAATGTTAAGATAGCAGAACCTTCCTTGATATAAAGAACCTCCTATCAATTTCTATTCCTGTTCTGCTGAAAATGTTTTCAAAACATAACAGAGTATTTTCCTTTCAGACTTTACTCCTGAAGTTATTCTTTAGGGATTTTCTGACCACACTCCAGACCTAATTCCAACAGTCAAAGAAAACAGGATTTCTGTTACTTTCAGGGCTGAAATGCTACCTTTTACTTCCAGAACTGAAGCACAGGGAGGAAGAGCTAGATGTCAAAGACGGTTTTAAATAATTGGGAAGATTTGAATCTTTTCAATTCTGGACTGTCCCAGAGGCCTACAAAGCCTTCAGAACAAAACATGACATCCAAAATGGCTTGCCATCAGAAAAATCTGATTTATCAAACTACATTTTCACTACTGTAAAAATTACAGTCCCATGCTTTTGAGAACGAGCAAGCAATGCTACAGTGAGATACACAGCACACTTTTGATTCACTACCTTGTAGGAATTATGCAAAACTCTTGTCTGAAAACATAAAAGTAAAAAAGATTTTTTCAGGACTAGATCAGACACAAAGACTTGGCAGCTTAAGCACCCAACTCCAGTCTCATTATGGCTGAAGTAAAAAGGAGGAACAACCCCTTTCAGTATGCAAAAGTAAATTCACAACCTAAGCCTTCTTTGGAGCCTCTTGGAAAAAATTTGTTTAATTTTGTAACATGGTGAAATTCACATTTTAGATAGGAGAGCCTACACTATCAACTGTGTGATGTTCACTGTTAATTTTTGTCCAGTGCCAGTCTGGGAAAGCCTTCCCCACCCATGTCAGGTGACTGCTAGATACTACCTTTGCCCTTCTTAGCAACTAAGGAAGATGTGGTGAGACAGACATATGAGGCTGACAGGAGATGATAAATCTACTGAAGAGTTTCTCATTTCCTACTTGTGATGTCTCTCTCCTATTTAATTATTATGCAAATGTTGGTTGACTCTGAGGGGAAACAACCTTAAACTGCTCTCAAATGTTTGACTAGCTTCTGCAGGATTAACATATTCCTTCAAATATGATGGCTACAGAACATAAGGCAGCATCAGTCAAACAAAGGAAAGGCTTCCCAGTTACACCACCACAGCAAAGTCACAGACCTGTAACGATGTTCCTGATGGGTTTTACAAGGGCATTGAAGGCCGAAACTTCAGGCTGCCTGTGTTCCCACATAGGCTGCCAAATAACAAGGCCACTAGCCAACCGAAATGTCAGGTCAGACTCCTAGAAAGACAAACAGAGCCCGTATCACACAAGGTCACACAAAATAACATTGTTGCCAGCCTAAAAGGATTGTCATTTCTCTGATGCACAGATCTTAGAACAAATGAGTGATACCATGTGCCGTTCAGTGGTAAGCGTATGCTAACTCAAGGGCCGCTGACACTACTCAGCAGACTTGCTCACCAGCAAATCTCAGCAGGATCAAGGTGCAGGTATGCACTTACTTGCCCCACATCTACATTAGGAGACACTGATGTCGGTACAGTCCATCTATCCCCATAAAGCAAACAAACATGGTAAAAAAAAAAAAAAAAAAAGCAGTTTTGGCAGCATAATTATATCTGCACCACCATCTCCTGTTGACATAGCTCCACATGCCTCAGCCGTTGAAATCGATGATGCAGACAGAGCTAAAGGAACGGCAGGAGCTGACAGCTTGTAGCTCTCCAACCCTTCTATTCCCTACTCCTTGTTAGTGCCGTCTCGGCATAATGAGCTCACAAGTCTTGTTATAAACTAATCTTGTTTTTAATTACTATTTTCACTAAGGAGCACCTTGCAAGGCTTTTGGAAGTGGTAACAGTAACACGTGTTGCAGTTTTACTGTGCACTGCTAGTTTTTGGTGACATGCCAACACTTTCATCTACAGTTGTTACGTTACAGGATTACATGCATCCACCTCACCCCCCCAAAACACTAATTTGAAAACACATTGCTAAATCCACAAATCCCCTCAGAAGTTAGGCAATCCATCACTTAGGTATGCCTATGCAAACATGTATCATCTTCCTTGAGCACATGCATTACTTTAGTTATCTGATTAGACAGTATTCTTCCCCTGAGACCTCTACCTCTGTGAAACACAGTGGGGACAAGGCTGACTTAGCCAGTTACATGCCTCATTTACCTCATCTTTTTTTTTGAGCTTTGCTTTGATGACAGAAATATACATGGGCTTTTCAATGTTCATCACTACAGTATCTCAGGGATTTTCAAGGTAAACCTGAGTTATTGTTATTAACCCCATCTTCTAAATGGGAAACTACATCCCAGAAAGATTAATATAAAAAAATTGGAAACCTAATCTCTAATAGCCAGGGCCTACCTCAAGTTTAATTTAATTTATTCAAAGGGCAGCCCAAATTTGTGTGTAGCACTGGGAGGCATTTAGCATTTCTTCCTGTCATGTCCCAGTTGTTTACAGAGAAAATGTGGAACTAGTAAACAAGTATGAAAAATCTGGGCTAAATAAATTGAGCAACTAAGAATCCAGCAAAGAATCCAGCTCTCCAGGCCTGCTTTCACCTGCCTTAACCAAAGCAGATATCCCAACCCAGATATCCTTAATCTCCTGTACTTTCTTATCTTCTTCAACTGCTGCACCATACAAGGCAGGATTAGAACAGGTAACAGCCTCCATCACTTCATGATTTTATAGACCTTTTCCAAGCACCTATTCTCCAGAGACAGTTTCTCTTCTGAGGCCCAGCTGGAAATGTAAAGGCTAAACAGCAGCCCTTCAGAGAGGCAGAGAGGCTAAAGACAAGAGGCAGGAGTCAGAGCAAGCAGAAAATGTCTCCTCACAACACCACTCTGCAAAGCTGATGCACCCAGCATAAAACCAACAGAGACGCCCCGGCAGAGAGGAAGCCTGCAGCCTGCTTCCAACTTCAGAACAAAGGAATGCTCAATTGTGTTTGCCACTGCCATGCTTACATCGCTATCACACATTCCTGGTAATTAGCATCAAGATGATTAGTAATGACAACAACAAATCCCAGTGGCAGCCCCATGGTGGAATCCCTGAAAAGCCAGCAAGCTGCTTCTGAGCAGTGGCTGAGAATCACTGGAGTAAGCTAAAGCTTGCAATCCTTTCTGCAGGTTCTAGGGTCCCAAAGACCTCACAAGGGCCACAGATCTTTGACATTCCTGAGGGCTCACTTCAGATTTATTTGCCTTTGTGTCTGCCCAATGCTGTGGTGATTGTTCATGTCACTGGAAGTATTTCTTCCTGATGGCAGTGGTATTCTGCCAGCTTGTTAAAACATTTCCAGTGGTCACCCAGTGGTCACTGTAGGCTGAATTAATTATCAGTCACAAAGACAGAATAATTCTTTTCCTGTTCAGAGCTGTCTCCACACAAGTATCCCATCAGTGTTCCACTTACTTTAATCCTGTGGACAAGGGGAGCAAAGAGGAATACAAAGAGCTCCACTGTGGCCATGGAGTTCTGGAAGAACTTCCTTCTGTTAGTCTCCTCCTCATCATTTGTGGTGCTGGGCCGGGGATGTCCTGGTGATCCTTGGTTTTCAGCCTGGTGGATAAAGGCGCTACTGCTCCCTCCCCAGCTAGAGCCTCTGTCTCCTCCAAATCGATCATTACTGCAGTCCTGAGGTGCCTCCAGCAGCATCCAGTGAAGAGTGTGAAGAAGCTTTGTTTCAGCTACTCCAAGCTTATCCTGATGTCCTGGATGGAAAAATGCATCACAGTATCTCACAGGGTTTCCATTAATGGTACTGTTGAGACTTTCAGAGCCACACAGGAAACTGGGCATCCAGCTTCCTGATAAGCGTTTGAAAATTAAAGTTCTGCCATTAAAAGTATTAACATTCTGTTTCATTATGTTTGAAACCTCCTAATTCACAAGTCTCCATTTACTTTACAGCATTTGCAGTTCAGACCCTGTAATGTCAGTTGCAGGGCAACTCAATGCACGGACATAGAGCGCTCCTAAAAGATGCTGGCTTGACAACCTCATCTGTTTGACTCTATTGTATAAGACAAAATGCAACTTAGCACTGTGAGGCGCTCAGCTGTCCTGTTCATGTTCCCTACCAGCATGTTTCATGAAGCAAATTCCTGCTGAAATCAGTAAAAACTAGTAAAGGAAGTTAGATTTGGACCTGGCTCTATTCTTATTATCTGATTGACTTATCTGCTGAGAATCACATGCATTGGTCTGAATAAAAAGAAGAAAAAAACCCCTGAAGATATTAAAAGTACCTGCTGCAATTGGCCATTGCAGCATGCCTTGAAATATGTACTCTTTCAAGGAACCCATTCCTGCTGGGTGGTAAGACCTTTGCTAAAGTTAATTTCAATTATCTCTGGAAAATAACTAGCAAAATATTATTGAACTACTTTGATTCTTCAGATCATCAGACCATTAACTTCAATGGGGAAGCTCTCACAGGTTATTCTGCTGTAAATGAGAACAGACCAAGAAAGGTAATCCACAGAATGTACTAACTGGGATTCTAGGATTTACAATATGTTGGTACTGTGAGCATCAGTCTGTCATATTTTGACTGGTAACTTCAGTAATGGAAAAACAAACTCACATGAGCACTAACCTAGCTTGTTACGGTTGGAGAGCAATGTTGCAGTGCAGTGCAGCACATGTGGGAGCGCAGCTTGGACAAGTTCCCAGCGAGAAATGCTCTGGATGGCTTCAGAGAGAGCTGGAGAAAGGCCATGCAGCTTGTTCTCTACTAAAACTCTTTCAAAAGACTAAAAGTAAAAACAAAAAAAGACACTATATATCTATTTCTCCACATACCTTCCAGTACATTGAACATTCTCTTTTAAAAAAACTGTAATCTGTAATGTTTCATTATATAACTAAAGTACACCTTATAATATTTTTCCTGAAAGACACAGACTGTAGCTAAAGCTCACCAGACATATGGACATACTTGGCTAAGAAGTGAATGATCCACTCAATATATTTTCAGTAATAAAAAAGAATTAAAGCAAGTATTGTGTATATTAGTAAGTGCTGACATCAAGCCAGACTTACAGTTGTGTTGGGCATTAATGCGGCAGGCCAGTAATACCGTTGGAAGTCACAGGAGCTGATGAAGCCTGTATTTGTGGAGCTGAGAGCTGGATATTATTCTCACACACACACACACGCTCTTTCAGTTTAGTGTAACATAAAGGGTGACCCATTAAAGGTACACGGGCCTCAGGAAATGTTTTCATACCCTGCCACAAAAAATAATCAGTATACAAAAATTTTGTTGAGTCATGATGTAATGATTTTGTGAACATTTAAAAGACCTGATGGCTGCAGCAAGTTCATTATTTCCTCCTCAAGCAACAAAAAAATAAGACTATCTGCCTTTGAAATGTCTAAGGAAGTTCCTTATTGCTAGTTGCTCCAACCATTCCCGTAAGTTCTCCAGCTGAGCAGATGCAGAGATCTCATTATAGGTCACAAAAGCAGTTATATTCCTTCACTAAAGTTCCTAAAGTGAAGACATACATTACTGATAATGCATGTCCTTGCCATGTAACAGCTTAGACTCCTTGATACCTATTTGCTCACAAGCTGTTTTACCAATCAAGCTGTGGGCAAACAAGTAACTTGGCATTCATGACTCAATGGATGCTTCAAATGCCCTCACTCTAGATTCATAAAGCTTATCCTTCAACACCAGTCAGATTTTTCTTGCAAAATTGGGGAGGTAATATGAATAGACTTAATTACAAAGAAGAAAAGCTAAAAAGGGCAGCAGTCGTAGCCTAGCTCCGCTAAATGACCAGACACTCCCCGGTGTGGCATGCTAGTCAGTGGTAACATGCACTCTTCTGCATACCCCAGCAGCTGTGCACATTTGTTCTCCGAGGTCGTGGCCACACTCACAGGTGTGGGCAGACATGAGCTCCTCTTCCAAGACGCAGGATGCCCCGGTGCAAGCACAGAGCCGCACCAGCGTGGTGTAACAGCATCCCTGCAACAGCTCTGCTCTGATCAGCATGGAGGCAGAGAAATGCACATCTACCTGTACTTACAACCAAAGACAGCAACTCCCCAATAGCACCAGGCATAGACAAAGAGAAGGGCAGGGGGACTGTATGGGCTTACACAGATATTTTGGGGGGGTATTCAGAACTGAGTGTGCTTATAAAGGACTAAGCCTGTAGCAACACAAATCTAACCTGAGGAAATACTGACAATAAACATCAGATCTGCCAATCAATGTGTGTACAAAGTCACACTGCCCACCTACTAGAAACTCCAGGTTCTAGTCAGAAAACTCAATAGACTTTAAGAAGCAAAGGCTGAAATTGGAAGCCCTTAGATGTAATGTGTGGATAAAAATGCTGGCTTTCTGGGGATTAGTCAGAAATAACATGCCATGGATTAGGTTGTCAGCAATGTGTGTTTCTTGGGACCAGGATCAGATAAAATATCTACCAGGGAAAGGATGCCTCAAATCACTCTTAAGCGATCTGCTGGGGGCCACATTGTCTACAAGGGAAAACGGGTCTCCTGCCATTCATTCCTACCAGTTCAGGAATGGGGGGAACATGAAGGGATGGCCAATGCTTGGAAAGCCTTGGCAGGCTGAGGAGCGAAGTACTTCTTGTAATGTCCGAGTATTCTACTCCGTTCAGGAACTACGAAGTCATCAAGCCACAGTAGCAGTCCAGACCTCATTATTATAAAGAGAACATGGGTCTAGAACAACTATCCCAGACAAGGTTACATAACAAAAGGGGGGAACAAAGCAGCAAAGTATCCCCAGAAACCAGACAAGAGGTGCAGTGTTAATGCATGGTTACAAACAACACAAAATCTGAAAAAGCCAGTGAAAAACATGAGATTTTATTTCTGTCAAAATGACACAGGGTACCACTTCTTATTCGTTGGTCCAGCCCCACACTCCCATCTCTATTCATGGATCAGCTCTGGGGCTCACTGAAGCCTTCATTCAGCCAAGTCAAGTCTTTGCACCAGCCCGAATGAAGCTCAGCATAGAGGTAAGTAGTCTCTACCAGGCTAGTGAGCTAATCTGGTTCACTATTTACCTCTGCCTGACAATCACCAGTGCTGACCTAGGCTTATCAAAACAAATCACCTTCGCACCTCCAGTAGAAGAGCCAAGCCATAAGCTCACACTTCAGTACAGTGACAAAGCTATTCAGTTTACAGAGCAAGGGGAGGGAAAAAAATCACTGGGAGCAGCAACACTCTTCTGAAGCATGATGGAAGACACGTTGCCCTCCAGTTTTTCATTCAAGGTCATACATGTACTTCAAGGGCATCAGGGAGAACACCCTCCAACAACTGCCTTCTGGAAGCTCCAGCCCACATTCTGCATACTTCAGAAACTGAAGACGAAGCTAAGAAGTCTGCAATTATGTCTTCAAATTAGGCTTGTATTCACCTCAACATTTTGGGTTTCTGAGCCACATGAAGATTTTCCTACATGGTTATCCACCAGATTCCTCTGTTCATTCAGAGATTGGAAAGCTAAATATATTTCTGTGCCACAACAAATGATTAACTTTTGGAACAGCATATGCAATCACAAGCATCTGAGACAGAAGTACTGTGTGTTACCAGGAAATGCTAACACAAAGGCATGGGGAAGTATGGAAACCACTGACTGTCCCTGTGTGCTATGGACACTGGCTGGTACACAACAGCCACCACACATGTATTGTCATCACGGGACCTAGTCGGCATCTGTCCCCACACTGATAACTCTCACAAGCAGCCCAACAACAACAACATGCCGTTCTTTGGACAGGTGTCGCACGGGTTGTGCCTGGAGTTCTCCAGAAAGGTCCAGCTCACAGCAGCTTCTGCCTACACCAGACACTGAAGATGCAAGGCCCTGTGTTAGCATTTGCTCCTGTAGAGTCTCCCTTTTTGAGTCTGCTATGGCTCTACTCTCACTTTCAGGACCTGCTACAGAGAATATACAGACATTAAGATGAAAGGCCCAATTTTCACCCTACACGAACTAAGCAACTGCTGCTACAGCTGAGAGGCGTTACATGCTTCAATGAGAAGGCTGAATGAAAATGTCTGAAGTAGGCTACCTGCAAGTCAGTCAGAGAATCTTGTCATGATGTGGATATGTCTGGAGCGGCAGTCTCAGGGCTGCTGCTTGGCTAAGAAAAGAGTTACCTACTTACAGCAGGCTTGTCCATGCCTGCAACACCCCACGCGCCAAAGGAGGATAACGAACACCTGCCAGGGTGTAGTGAGGGAAGTCAGCATTATGCCTTGGCTGGAGATAGGGCAGCCCCTTTCAGCGGTGTTCTCTGTGTGTGTGTTCAGCTCCCTCAGGGCCACTTACACAAACATTTTTCCTTTTAGCCTGATGATGCCATCTGTTTTCACAGGGAGTGGCGGTCAGTCCTGTCTGGCTGCCTTCCCACTGCTGCTGTTCTCCTTTTACTTTCGTCTCCAATAAGAACCAAAGGCGCTATCAAACACCTTGTGACCAGGGTCAGCCTGTGGGTCACTTTGCTGCTGGAAAGGGAACAGGTAGCTGCCTGAAGAAGCCTAGATAAGCAGTACAGGACAGATACTGGCTGGGCTTTGCTGTGGTTTCCTATACACTTTGCTCAGGTTGTAGGACTGTCCCCTGCTCTAAGTGGAGGGGAGCTGTACCTGTGGCAAACTGCGTAAGGCAGCAAGGGCTCAGCCAGGGCCACAGCCCCACTAGACAGCCAGGACCCTGGGAAGCTCAGCACCCCCCATTCCATCCTCTCAGGAGTGCCAGGTAAGCTGCAGGCCTCCTCCAGGGAAGGATCCCTAGAGGATCTCACTTGAGGAAAAAAAAGAAAAAGTAGTAAGCTAGGAGAGCAAAGCACAGTGCTTAAGCCTAGTCTATGTACAGAAGGACCCTGGCAGAGACACAGAGAAACTGTTAGTGTTTCTTGAACCAGACTCCTGTCCTTGGAGGGAACCTCACTGCCCTGTTGTTCCAAAGCTCAGGCTGCATCATGGTGGAAAGCAGAGACCACTGCTAAAGTCTCTTCAGACTGACTAGAAAGAACTTGAAATGCAGACAGACAGTATTGCCACTCTGGGGAAGGTCCTCTGAGTGGGGAAGAGTTCCTGGAAAGATCTAAAACATTAATCTAGGAGTTCATAGAACAAGGGATGATAAGGCTCCATTGTTTACTAAACACAGTAATAGTAAAACATTGACAAGCAATAAAACACAGATGCCAAGCCCTTTATTTACAGAAGATTCCTATGTTCAAAAATTCAGTTTCCTGTAACCATGTCTACTGGCTAGATAAAATAAAGGTGGCCTCTTTTAAAACTGTTCCATATCTATTCTTTAATAATTCACAACAACAAAACATATTACTACATTTGCAAAAAACCAACTAATAAACCAGAAAAGAGGTAAACTTTGAATTTGCAGGATCCTCCAGAAAAGGTTTAGGTTCTGCCATGCCCAGTGCAATCCAGGGTAAAACATATCCTTGAGTCCCTTACCCTCACCCCCCAAAAAATGAATTAGTTTTTTACAGCACTCACATACATTCCTGTGAGGTCATTTATGGCTGTCACTCATGCATGTTAGGAATGACACTGTTTCAGGGCAGAAGAGATTCAGAATGTGGAGAAGGAAGAACATCAAATCCGTACTGAGGCACAAGAGCATTTAGACAGTGTAAGACAATCTGGGTGGTGTGGTATTTATCTTCATGTTAAGGGCTATTATTCGTCAGTCAGTGTGATTGTTCAGGTAAGGGAAACAAGGTTATGAAAGGGCCAGGTTTTTCCTCAAGGATTGTGGTATAAGGCAAAGCTCAAAGAAGCAATGCAATCTGCTCTTGCAGACCAGATGCTGTACTCACTGAATCCAGGTCTCCAGCATCTGCTTCCTCAATGCACAATATGCAGCAAAATCTACTGCAGCAAGTTTAGAGCCAAGAATAGTAATAGAACACCGCACAATGTTGTGTCATATGCATTGTCAGACAGTTAACAGCCTATAGACATGCCTGGAACAATTCTGGCTAGACAATTTTAAAAGGACAGATCATATAAGAGGCACACATTATTTTTAGGCACTCTAGTCAATACAGTGGTGTTAGACAGTCAGCTTGAGGTTTCAGAAGACAAGCCAACTACCTGTCAAGTCCCAGAAACCCTGTCTCACCCATGCACGCAGCACTGGATTATATGGAAGTGTGGATGTGGGCAGACGTTCCTGTACACTGGCAGGGATAGGAAACTGATGAGCAAAAGAAGGTGTCAGATGCAGTAGCTCAGGCTGCATCTCATCAATTGCTGAAATCTAAGCCCCACTTTTGAAAATTTTCTACCACAACTTAATAATTATGTTAGGACTTGGAGAAGAATCAAGTTCTTCACCCAAGGGTGGAAATGTATCGGATCGTCATAAAATGTATTTTTCCAGAGCTTCCTTTTCCTTGGCTGAAGTGTGTGATATATGTTGTCTTGCAGTTCATTTTTGTTTGTTGTTTCTGTTTTGGTTTGTTTGTTTGTTTTTTACACTTAGTATTGATATGTGCTCATAGAAGAAAGGTGCTTTAGAATCAGCCTGGGGGACACAGATGAAGACCTGATGCCAACAGGACATCATGAAGCACAAGGAAGTCACAGGTACATCATGGAGAAAACACAGAGAAGGAAGCTCTGTCCCTCTACCCAACAGTAACAGACATGAGCTCACAGATGGGGCCACAGCCTCAGATTATAGGTGCTTCAAGCCATGGCACCTGCACACTGCTGAGACTCCTAGTAAAGGACATCAGGCAACAAGCTTCATTTTCTACTCTCTGAATTACCAGGAACTGTCAATGGCATAAACCAGTGACGATGCTTTTTTCTCCATGTGCCAGAATTACGATAAATTTTACTCACCAACACACTAAGCCAGCAGCTCTCTAAAGGTATTCGGTATCTAGCAATAACCCTGAAAAATTTATGGATTTCTTAGAAGAAAATTAGTCAGCAGCAGCTAGGACTTCTCCAGCTTAATACCTTGTGTGAAGGGAGTCAGAAAATTGCTGCAGAGAGACCTAAGTACTTGATTAAGGTACATGTCCAGACCAAGTTTTTCCAGTCTGTCAAGTCTGGCTGCAACTGCTTAATGTACTTTAAGTCATCCAAAAATCAGCAACAGTTCAAGGAATTCTTAAATTCCCTACATACCCATCTTATTTGAACTTGCTGCATGCCTTCCCTTTCTCCTCCCTTTAGACGGTAGCTTGAGGTTTAATTCAAAATAAGAGTTATTAGTATCTGCATAATAACCTCTTGTTAATTATGCTCCTAAGACATGCTCCTTCTGTTTTCTAGTAGAGGAGGTATTTCCATCTTGCACAATGAAATAAGTATTGTTTAAAGCCTGCTAGTAATGTTTAGATTTTCAATATTTTAAGTCTGAAAAAACCCACTAATTGCAAACTGAGATGATATCAATCTCATCTGAAAGCACATACACACATGATGAAACACAAGTTTAGATCCAGATTGCTGTAGCTCAGTCTGCCCATACAATTATTTACTTTATTTGATTACTAATATCCAAATCAACATGTTTTTGTTGTGTCTAGAGATGTACATGATATCCAAATTCTCTAGATGGGAAAAGGTTTCAAATCCTTCATGTGATAAAAGTACAAAATTAAGCTGAATGGACTAAATCCACTACTGGCTTAAGCTGAGAAGTTTGCTGAACAGCCACCATGGTCAGATCAAGTTGCATGAAAAGTTACTTACTAATACAAGTTGAAAAAGAGAAACATGTACATACCACACAGGAAGCTTCATATTGTTTCCCCAGTTTAGGTCTTAAAAATGCACTGAAGGAAGGGAGAAAAAGTGTTAGAGACCCAGAACTTCAAGTGTGGATTTTGCATATTTATTTTTAGGATTTTTCTCATGTCGGAAGGTTGGCAAAAGGCTTAAAAACTTAATGTAAAGGAAGACATCAAGGCCAAAACAATATTCAGATACCTCTTGGTGACATCTGAAAAAATGCGGTTACCTTTTCTAGAGGACAACAGTACCCATGCCGGTATGCCAAGAGGGAGTTAATCCACCCTCAAGAAAAGTCCTGTTCCCCATGGATAAAATCTTCCACCAGACATTTTTCACCCATTTCATCCCAGTGAAAGATTTTGAATATATTCTGTTTAAAATGTGTTAAATCTTACTGAACTTTGCCTTGCCTCTATTTTAAGCCAGAGATCCGTTTGCCAGTTTCGTATTAAGTATTTTCCTCCACAACTGCGGATGTGGAAGGCTTATGACGAACTGCAGGCCTCTAGCCTGTAAGCAGAGAATACCCACCCTCTGCTGTCATTCCCCTCCAGAATGGGATCAGAATTAAATATTTTAAAAATTAATCAGGTCACCTTATTACAGCATTTTTTAATTTATTTTTTTCAGAGGACACTGAAACTGTGGAATAAAGGGATTCTGTGACTGAGGCCTTAAATCTGAGCCACAACCTGCCAAACTAACCCCCACAGCCCCTGCAATGTTTTCAGTTTAGAATTCTGTTAAGAAAGGAGCCAGACAGGATTCACAAGGAACATAAAGCCCCAGCCATACATTCAGCCTGCCCCTCACACATCATTACTCTCCAATCCAATGAAATAAAGTGAGACTTTGACGTATCTGTTTGCATGCTGACCTCTCAAAGCGTAGATTACACTTCCAGAACGGCTGCAAATACAGATACGAGCAAAGCTGCAAGTCCGGTGCAGCCCTGAGGGATGCTGCTTCTGGTGCCAGAGCTCCGGGAGTCTTCTTAGAAGTGTAGGGGGGTGATGGCGGGGAGGAGGGGAAAGGTGCACAGACACACACCCGCACGGATGTTTTAAAGTCACATCAAGAAGCTACCTGGGACTGCCACCAGGTTAAGCTGCCCCCAGTCCTTCCCCCACCCCCGGTACACAGTTTGCTCTGCCGTGAGTGCAAAGAGAACAGCTTGTTCCACGCCTTCGCGTTTGCAGCTGCAGTAACCGCCGCCTCCTGGCCGCTGGGCAGCAGCAGCTGGCCCGCCCCCCCCTCACTCCCACTGCCCTGTTGCAGCTGTACCCCAAGTACCCGGGCTGGCCGCTCTCACCTGGTTTGCCTCCACAGGAAGGTCTGGATGGGCAGGGGGATGCCGCGGCCGCTCTCCTGCTCCTGGCCCTCCGAGCTTTTCCTTTTCACCATGATGCCGCTGACGGCCGCCGCGGCCAGCCAGGCTCAGCAGACGCACCAGCCGGGATCTCCCATGGCCGCCTCTCTGCTCTGCGTAACTCCGTGCCCTCTTCCCTTCATCCTCTGCCGCCCACCCCCTCCCTCCCCTCTCGCACCTCCCGCCAGCTTTGCCGGTGCAAAATGGCTACATCTCTAAAAATTTTACTGAAGATGAACTTCTAACAGCCCCACACACGATATTTCAGCTCTGCAAAAAGCTTTTTCACACTGTAAAGTACCTAATAATGTTTGTAAGTCGGTTGTTTTATACAAAGGACAGTGAGTTTAGAACCATGCTGTGTGCATCTGGAGGATTATGATTTCTGCCTTGTATTTGTTATACTT